>NC_083828.1:10806563-10855319 GCF_015708825.2 Lethenteron reissneri | reverse complement strand
GACCTCGCATCCACTGCCAGACCACGGCAGATGCGGATGCCTGATGCACAAATGTAAAATGCAAAACTCTCCCCCGTGCTACCGTGGTGATCCAGCGCAGAGCAGACAAACATGTCGCCCTGTCAACGAGATATTGTTACTCTACCAGCTGAAGGCCCATTGGTCGACATCGCTGCTTCTGGCGACCACTGATATCTCAAGCAAGTGGCTCATCATCATCATCACGTGGACAATTTTAAACAGCAGCCAAATATTCTAAACGCGTGATGTTGATTGTAAATGTGGAGGGAAAAACCGGAGAACCGGGAGAAAAAAACACGCGACCACGGGGAGAGAAAGACACGCAGACTCCAAATATACAGCAGACAGCAGGGTCGGGATCGAATCAACGACCTGCTGTATACCAGGCGAGGTAGCTAACGTCTCCTAGTCACTGTGATGATGGTGGTGGTGGTGGAACTCGCGACCTCCTGTATACCAGGCGAGGTAGTCAACATCTCCTGTATACCAGGCGAGGTAGTCAACATCTCCTAGTCACTGTGATGATGGTGGTGGTGGTGGAACCCGCGACCTCCTGTATACCAGGCGAGGTAGCTAACATCTCCTGTATACCAAGCGAGGTAGTCAACATCTCCTGTATACCAGGCAAGGTAGTCAACATCTCCTGTATACCAGGCGAGGTAGTCAACATCTCCTGTAGACCAGGCGAGGTAGTCAACATCTCCTGTATACCAGGCGAGGTAGTCAACATCTCCTAGTCACTGTGATGATGGTGGTGGTGGTGGAACCCGCGACCTCCTGTATACCAGGCGAGGTAGCTAACATCTCCTGTATACCAGGCGAGGTAGTCAACATCTCCTGTATACCAGGCGAGGTAGTCAACATCTCTTGTATACCAGGCGAGGTAGCTAACATCTCCTGTATACCAGGCGAGGTAGTCAACATCTCCTGTATACCAGGCGAGGTAGCTAACATCTCCTGTATACCAGGCGAGGTAGTCAACATCTCCTGTATACCAGGCGAGGTAGTCAACATCTCCTGTATACCAGGCGAGGTAGTCAACATCTCCTGTATACCAGGCGAGGTAGTCAACATCTCCTGTATACCAGGCGAGGTAGTCAACATCTCCTGTATACCAGGCGAGGTAGTCAACATCTCCTGTATACCAGGCGAGGTAGTCAACATCTCCTGTATACCAGGCGAGGTAGTCAACATCTCCTGTATACCAGGCGAGGTAGTCAACATCTCCTGTATACCAGGCGAGGTAGTCAACATCTCCTGTATACCAGGCGAGGTAGTCAACATCTCCTGTATACCAGGCGAGGTAGTCAACATCCCTGTATACCAGGCGAGGTAGTCAACATATCCTAGTCACCGCAGGAGGAGCAGCGCGACTCGACTCTGAGGCTCTCCCGGATTACCAATCACGGAGAGTGATTATTGTGATTGTGATCATCCTCTCATAGCTTCTAGATTGAAGCTTTCGTGACTGCAAGGATTCATATTCTTAGGTTTTTTTCGGGTAAAGTCAAGTAGTGATTTTTTTTGTTTATTTTATTTATTTTCATTAATTTGATGTTTTTACCTACGTTGACTTTACCGAAAAAACCTAAGAATACATCTCATAGCTGTCACCCCTTATCGGTGCCTCGCTTATTACAGGACCAATTCAGACCTTATTGGTCACCCGTGCCCTTATAAATATCATCGTCAATTCTATACACTACACTGTACACTACACTATACACTACACTATACACTACAATATACACTACACTATACACTACACTACTACATACCTGTAAACCCCTTATCACGGCCTACCTTATACATCTCGACGTTCATCCTACAAAGTCCCATCACAAGGGAGAAACACAAACAAATGGAGGCATGCTGGAAGAATCCGATGAGCTGTGAAGCTCTTTAACACAGATGTCCACTCGTGATTTCAGTCATTCCCCGAGCGCCTCTCTCGTGCTGTGGAATGCTCCTTTAGGCTGTCCGGAGCGAGTCAAGGAAAACGAATCACAACGCCACCGTATTCCATCAGAGGCATGCTGCTTTGAAGAAGCGATCTGAGGCATCAGAATCAGAATCTGTGTTCAGGCTGCAGAAGGAATCCGATGGGCCGCAAAGCTCGTGTGCACACACGCCCATGCGGAGCTGGCCCCGTGTGGGTGACATCCACGTTCTTTGCACGATCGCCATCCAAAACGTGCCTCCTGTCGCTCAGTGGAAGCCTGCCGCCGCTAAAACCATCCCCCCGTGGGTCTCTTTGAGCGGCTCGTGATTTCTCTGTTATTGTATTTTTATTTATTTAACTTTGTTTACAATTTATTTATTACTTTGTTAGTTTCTCACTGCCCGGGGGAACCTCTCCGCGCCTAACGCGAAACACGTTGCAGCCGGCGTTTTAGCAGACTGGGGGGAGGGGTAGGGGGCAGGGGGGGGGAGGGGCAGGGGGGCAGGGGGAGGGGCAGGGGGGAATGAAAGGGGGAGGGGAAGGAGGAGGAACGGCTCCGAAACTATTTTGTTCCTGCGCCAAGGTTCAACCCATCCCTCAACATCACCCCACAGCCACCACCCTCGCCACCCTCACCGCGCCGCTCACCACCACCACGGCCCCCTGCCCCGCCCCCCCCCTGCCCCCCCACGGCCCCCACCCTCTTTCCTCCTAACAGCAAACACGCGCGTCGAGCAGAAATTGTTCCAAATTGTGAAAGTGTGTGTGTGTAAGTGTGTGTGTGTAAGTGTGTGAGTGTGTGTACGTGTGTGTGTGTAAGTGTGTGTAAGTGTGTGAGTGTGTGTGTACGTGTGTGTGTGTGGAAGGTGTGTGTGTAAGTGTGTGTTAAGTGTGTGAGTGTGTGTGTACGTGTGTGTGTGTAAGTGTGTGTGTGTGTAAGTGTGTGTGTGTATGTGTGTGTGTGAGTGTGTGTGTGTGTGTGTGTGTGTGTGTACGTGTGTGTGTGTGTGAGTGTGTGTGTGTAAGTGGGGAGCGGTAGTGTAGCGGTTAGCGCGCTGCGCTATGAACCTGGCGACCCGGGTTCGATTCCCGCTCACGGCTAACACCAGTGACGATTATCTGAACCGGTCCTGGGCCTCCCCTAGGTCGACTCAGCCTTAAATGAGTACCTGGTGCGGTGTGTAAACATCGCCACTAGGGAGACAAAGGCGGTCGGGCGTATTGCTGGCCACCCACCCCCTCGTGTACCGTTCCGGCCTTCATAGGTGCTCGCTAACAGCACTTGCCCCTACAGTCTGTTCAGGCTATACGGGGGATCTTTGTCTTTATCTTTGTGTAAGTGTGTGTAAGTGTGTGTAAGTGTGTGTAAGTGTGTGAGTGTGTGTGTACATGTGTGTGTGGAAGTGTGTGTGTGTGTCAGTGTGTGTGTAAGTGTGTAAGTGTGTGTGTGAGTGTGTGAGTGTGTGCGTGTGTAAGTGTGTGTGTGTGAGTGTAAAGGTGCTCGCTAACAGCACTTGCCCCTACAGTCTGTTAAGGCTATACGGGGGAGATTTGTCTTTGTGTAATTGTGTGTGTGTAAGTGCGTGTGTAATTATGCGTGTGTAATTGTGTACGCGCGTGTAATTGTGTGTGTGTGTAATTGTATCCGTCTAATTGTGTGTGCGTAGTGTAAGAGCGTGTGTAATTGTGTGTATGTGGAATTGCGTACGGATAGTTGCGTGTGGAATTGTGTGTATGTGTGTATGTGTGTATGTGTGTGGGTGTATGTGTGTATGTGTGTATGTGTGTGGGTGTATGTGTGTGTGGGTGTATGTGTGTATGTGTGTATGTGGGTGTATGTGTGTGGGTGTATGTGTGTATGTGTGTATGTGGGTGTATGTATGTGGGTGTATGTGTGTATGTGTGTGTATGTGTGTGTATGTATGTGGGTGTATGTGTGTGTGTGGGTGTATGTGTGTGTGGGGAGCGGTGGTATAGCAGTCAGCGCGCTGCGCCACGAACCTGGCGACCCGGGTTCGTATCCCGCTCACGGCCAACACCGGTGACGATTATCTAAACAGGTCCTGGGCCTCCCCTAGGTCGACTCAGCCTCAAATGAAGACCTGGTGCGGTGTGTAAACACGGCACACGCGTGGTCATGGCCACCCGTTTGCCGTGCCAGCCTTATAGGTGCCCGCTAACAGCACTTGCCCCAACAGTCTGTTAAGGCTACACGGGGGATCTTTGTGTTGTGTAATTGTGGGTGAGTTTAATTCCGGGTGGGGGGTATGGAAATTGTTCTTACACTCTGCTCACTTTGAACAGTCCACTCGTGCGAATTTGAATGTCGTGAGAACACAAACCCGTCAACCTGAACGGGTTGCCCCGTATTCTTGTGCAGCGACAATTGAGGTCCATGCGGCGAACAGCCTGTTTCGATACGGGCAAAAAAGAACCCCATGTGTCGATTTGTTTGTGTCTATTTGTTTGTGTCGATTTGTTGGTGTCGATTTGTTTGTGTCGATTTGTTTGTGTCGATTTGTTTGTGTTACTCTCTTGCGATGGGACTTGTAGGATGAACTTTGAGATGTATAGGGGCACGGGGTGACCAATACGGTCTGACTTGGTGTGCGATCATGTAGGCGCTGACCAGGGGTTGACAGGCATGAGAACACGACAGAGAGATTACCGTAAGTCGTTTGCAGAGTCAAAGTCCGCCTCTCCGCACGTGACCGTAGAGGTCGGTCCAACGTTGGGCCGACGTTGCCGCCACAACTGTTCACGTTTGTCGGGAAATTCACCAACAGGTGTGCGAAGCGTTACGGGACATTGTATCGTGGGGGAATGGGGGCTCCCGGTCACAAAAACAACAACATCGCTGAGAATGTGGTTCCACACTGAATGCTGCCGGAGTTCCAATTCAGAGGAATTCATCTCTTGCTTTGACTCCATGCAGCTGCTTTGGGGGTGAGGTACATCGCGTAATTATAAATGCGTCGTTAAACCCGCCACCACCCGACACAGCCAACCAGTAAGGGGTTGTCACGTGACAGAACGTGCCAATTCGTCACTAGTACAGCACTAACCGGTGGTGTGTTGGTGAAACAAGCCAGCGTGCTAACCGCTGCACCACCGCTCCCCACTAGCTCTGTGATGTCCGCTTCCGTGGCGAGTTCCCGGGTTTCGGTCGTTAACCCAATACCAAGTGGGGGGGGAGGAGGGCGGGGGGGGGGGATCCCAACGCAGACTGCGCGTGGCCGCCTCGGAACGAGAAACGATAACTGAACCCCCCCCCCTATCCACCACTGCGGCTCCCTGCTGCCCCCCCCTCCCACCCCCACTGCCCCCCCACCCCCCACTGCCCCCCCCCCCCCCCACCACCGTCTCAGCCGCTGCCCCGTCAACCCTAGGAGTGGCCGCTCAGCCCGAGAGAGATGTTCGGAATCAGAAGATTAATTTTGTCGTGGAGGAATTCGAGGCGCTTTGAAGCCAGTCGGACCAACGGCGGCATGACTAAATAAATAAATAAACCCGCCACTTTATTAGTTTAAACTATGATTACACTTTTTTAACTATGATTACACTAATTGTTTTTAACCAGGCTGGAAGTGACCCTGTTCTCTCGCAAATGAGATCTCGACGAAGTTGGCTGATGGCCATCATCCTCGTGGTCGTGTGGGAATTTATAGCGGCAGACTAATTAATGTGAACGCCTCGTGACGTTGATTCTGAATGTGGAGGGGAAACAACCCGGCGGCCACGGGGGAGAGAGAGACACGCAGACTCCAAATATACAGCAGCAGCAGCAGCAGGCCTCAGGGTCGGGGTCGAGTCCACGACCTCCTGTATACCAGGCGAGGTAGTTAACATCTCCTAGCCACCGTGATGATGATGAGAGAGAGAGAGAGACACGTAGACTCCAAATATACAGCAGCAGCAGCAGGTCTCAGGGTCGGGGTCAAATCCCCGACTTCCTGTGTACCAGGCGAGGTAGTTAACATTTCATAGCTACCGTGGCGCAGCGCAGCAAATCGGTTGCGAACCCGCCTGCATTGTGCAGCATCCTCTCTTCCTCCGCTCTATTGATCCGGCGGGGTGCGCACGGCAGGGTGTGCACGGCGGGGTGCGTACGGCAGGGTGTGCACGGCGGGGTGTGCACGGCAGGGTGTGCACGGCAGGGTGTGCACGGCAGGGTGTGCACGGCGAGGTGTGCACGGCGGGGTGTGCACGGCGGGGTGTGTGCGTTGAACTTCTTTCGCACCGTGCGTAGCCAACCGTGCTACTCGGAGGTGCGGGGTACCGCCACTTAATGACATTATTGTCATGAATTGTAATTAATAATTGAATTCAATATCAATTAATCGATGACATTTCTCATCGATTCATTCATTCCCCGGGCACATGGCGACGCGGGCGGGGAAGTTGACTTTTTGGAGGCAGTGGCGTGAAACGTCGCGAAATATCAATACACAACACCACAACAACACACAACACAACAACACAACACAATAACACAACAATACATAACACCACAATACACAACACCACAATACACAATACACACAACACCACAACACAGCACCACAACACAATACACAACACCACAACACCACAACACACAATACACACAAAACCACAACACCACAACACCACAACACACAACACCACAACACCACAACACACAACACCACCGCGATAGTTTACAGCATGAAACGAACTGTGATGGTGGTGATGGTGATTGTGAAGGTGATGGTGGTGGTGATGGTGGTGGTTCTCGTGGTGATGGTGGTGATTCTCGTGGTGATGGTAGTGATGGAAGTGGTGATGATGGTGGTGATGGTAGTGATGATGGTAATGGTGATTGTAGTGGTGATTGTAGCGGTGACGGTAGTGGTGATGGAGGTTCTCGTGGTGTTGGTGATGATGATGAGGGTGGTGGTAATAGTGATTGTGGCGGTGATGGTGGTAATGGTGATTGTTGTGGTGATGGTAGTGGTGATGGTAGTGGTGATGGTGGTGATTATGGTGATGGTGGTGGGGATGGTGGTGGTGATGGTAGTGGTGATGATGGTAATGGTGATGACGGTGATGGTGGTGATTATGGTGATGGTGGTGGTGATGGTGGTGGTGGTGATGATGGTGGACTGCATACCCAAAGCAGCCACTGCAGCTGCATGAGCCACAGTCCAGAACCTCGCTCATTTCCCCTCGGCATCAGGAGCAGGGGGAGGCACGATGCCAACCCCAGCTGCAAGCGATGATTACATTTTTGCTCGCAACTTTCATCAGTGATCCGAGACGAGGCTCCTGTGGCTTCCAATGGCCTTCTAGGTGGACGTTCACCAGCGCAGTGGAAACACGGCAGGCGCATCTTACAGATGACAAGCCGGTGGTCAGTGGGAACATCAGCTGCACGGCAGGTCCTGGTGGCAACGTGACGTGAGCCGCATTCCGCTCTTCCTGCACGAAATAGTCCGGTGGAATAAAAGAATAAGATCAGAATGAGAATCTCAATTTATCCTGGAGAATTCCGATGAGCTATGAAGCTCTTTTTTAAACAGATGTCCAGTAGAGGCGTTACGGATGCCCTGGCTTGGACCCGGATGCATCCATGATGTTGTGTGGCTGCGCCAATGGCGGAAAAGCGTGTTGGTGATTACAAGCCCATGGGCTACACATAATTCGAGTAGCTTCCTACCGTTATGCTTGAGTTAATCTGGCCCACGCCTTCCAATCACTCTGGCCCAGGTGGATGTGTCATGACCCACTCAGGATGACTCTATCCCGAGGGGCCACTTTAGCCAGCACCTGTGACAGGCGGTCATAGAAGGCATCTGACCCATCAACCTTGCCTGCATACATCGACTGATGTTCATCTTCGGCTCGGTGGGGGCATCAACAACCACGACCACCGCCATCAACTCGTCTCCCCTTGATGGGGGTGCGAGCCCGCAGTGGCCTGCCACTCACAGCTCCCCACACCTCCCCTCCACCCCCCCTCTTCCTTCATTTCTTTGTTCATAAGACACTCCCTCGTTGATTTGCCAGTTTCCTGTCCCGAGTAGAGGACCGTCCACCCCTTGCGATGACTGTAGCCAGAATCAGTCCATGGTTACCTCCTGACGTCCAGGCGATATCGATCCAAGCTCCCGACAGAGAGAGAGAGAGAGGAGTGGCAGCCTCTCGTCTCCACGTGGCCACTCGCCGTGGGTTCCCGCTGTCTCTGGAGGAACCCCGAGGGCGCGAGTTTGGCCAGGGGCCGTCATAGACGACCCCCCCCCCCCCCCCAGCACACGGCTATCACGTGATCTGTTTTGCTCGTGCTTGAGTTGAAGGTGGAGGGGTCAGCGGCCCCTCGCACCCGCCCGGAGCCCCCGCTGGGCCACGGCAGCGGCTGCGGGGAGCGGCCCCTCAGCATCAGCCTCCCCCAGCCCCCCCGTGGCTTTGCTCACAGCCACCACCGCGTTAGCGACCGGCTACCACCGAGGAAGAGGAGGTTGGTTTACCACCTCCACCACCAGCAGCACCACCAACATCACCAACACCAGACCAGGACAAATATTCCCCGTGTAGCCTGTAGCAGACTGTTGGGGCAAGGGCTGTTAGTGCAACGTTTTCCATAATAGAGGTGTTCTTTTTTTGTTGGGGGGGGGGGGGATTAGATCGCGTAAACAATCTAAATGTGTCGTTAAACCTTGAACATCTTAACACCTCCTATTTTACTGCCAGAATGATAAAGACCACTTCTTACGTTTCATACTTTGTCGCTGGCATGAACGGTATCCCATGATGTCGCTGCTGCTCACCCCGCCCTATGAATGCTCCGACACGTGTGTGCCCATTGTCGTTGTGCCGGTCGCCTTTTGAAGTTCTCCGCTCTGACGCTGATGGTGGGACGAGGCCATCGAGTCCGCTGGTGCAGGACAATCAGTTTCAAAGACAATGCCATCTTGTTATTGTTGTTATTGTTGTTATTGTTGTTATTGTTGTTGTTATCAGAGCTTCTTTGTGCGCATGGTCACCACACAGCACTGTGTGTGGCTAATGCCGACTTGATTCCTTCAGACAGGCTTCTATTGGCGGTTTTAACATCTTAACACCTGCTGCTGTAGTGCCAACACATGTCAAACCTATTCTCATGTTTCATGCTGTGCCCGGGCTTAATTCGTGCTTTCGATGATTTAGCTTCTAAAAAACTAAAAATCTGCGCGTGTCTCGCCACCCCCCCCCCCCCCCCCCCCCCCCAGAAAGAGCGTCTCGCACCCCCAGATAGAGAACCACTGCTGTACACATCGCTGTGTGTGCGGGGCCACCGGTTAAGTAACCGGTTTTATTTACCGGTTACTTCCATTACGGTTACCGGAAAATGCTAAAAAGAAATTCCAACAGTGCAGGTGAGTGACTCTCGCCCGTCACCGCCTGATCCACCAACCCCACCACCAACCCCACCACCAACCCCACCACCAACCCCACCACCAACCCCACCACCAACCCCACCACCAACCCCACCACCAACCCACACTACCAACCCCACCACCAACCCCACCACCAACCCCACCACCAACCCCACCACCATCCCCACCACCATCCCCACCACCAACCAACACTATCAACCTCACCACCAACCCCACCACCAACCCCACCACCAACCCCACCACCAACCCCACCACCATCCCCACCACCAACCCCCACTACCAACCCCACCACCAACCCCACCACCAACCCCACCACCAACCCCCACTACCAACCCCACCACCAACCCCACCACCAACCCCACCACCAACCCCACCACCATCCCCACCACCAACCCCCACTACCAACCAACACTATCAACCTCACCACCAACCCCACCACCAACCCCACCACCAACCAACACTATCAACCTCACCACCAACCCCACCACCAACCTCACCACCAACCCCCACCACCAACCAACACTATCAACCTCACCACCAACCTCACCACCAACCCCACCACCAACCTCACCACCAACCCCCACCACCATCCCCACCACCAAGGCCCCCTGGCCTCTGTGCCCCCACCCCGCCATGAGTCTGGGGGAGAGAGAGGGAGGGGGGAGGGGCCCTGGAATTCTTCAACTTTGAGCGAAGCCACGTGTGGGCTGGAGGGAGGGGCTGGGGGAGGCGTGGGGGGGGCGTGGAGAATTGGGGGGGGGGGCAGAAAACAGCCCTGGGGTACCCCTTCGTTATTGTGACCCCGTGACCCCCGCTAAACGGACAGATACCCCCAGAGGCCCCCGCCACCCCCCTCCAGGAAAGAAGAAAATAAAATAATAAAATAATAATAAAGAGTGACGGGGGGGGGGGGCAGGTCACGTGACGCCAGCTCAGCCTGGACTCGTTACCGCGCACCGGGGAGCGGGCGGCGCTGGGACGACGTCGGTAAGAAAGGCGATGGCGTGGGTAGGTGGGGGTACGTGTGTGGGTAGGTGGGGGTGTGTGTGTGTGTGGGTAGGTGGGGGTACGTGTGTGTGTGTGTGTGGGTAGGTGGGGGTACGTGTGGGTGTGTGTGTGTGTGGGGGGGTAGGTGGGGGTACATGTGTGGGTGTGTGTGTGGGTGTGTGTGTGGGTAGGTGGGGGTACGTGTGTGGGTGTGTGTGTGTGGGTAGGTGGGGGTACGTGTGTGGGTGTGTGTGTGGGTGTGTGTGTGTGGTGTGTGTGGGTGTGTGGGGGGGTAGGTGGGGGTACGTGTGTGGGTGTGTGGGGTAGGTGGGGGTACGTGTGTGGGCGTGTGTGTGTGTGGGTACGTGTGTGGGTGTGTGTGTGCGTGTGTGTGTGGGTGTGTGTGTGGGGGGTACGTGTGTGGGTGTGTGGGGGGGTAGGTGGGGGAACATGTGTGGGTGTGTGTGGGGGGTGTGGTGTGTGTGGGGGTGTGTGGGGGGGGTAGGTGGGGGTACGTGTGTGTGGGTGTGTGTGTGAGTGTGTGGGTGTGTGTGGGTGTGTGTGTGTGTGGGTGTGTGTGTGGGTGTGTGTGGGGGGGGTAGGTGGGGGTACGTGTGTGTGGGTGTGTGTGTGGGTGTGTGTGTGGGTGTGTGTGTGTGTGGGTGTGTGTGGGTGTGTGTGTGGGTGTGTGTGTGGGGGTAGGTGGGGGTACGTGTGTGTGGGTGTGTGTGTGGGTGTGTGTGTGGGTGTGTGGGGTGTGTGTGTGTGGGGGGTACGTGTGTGTGTGTGTGTGGGGGGGGGGTACGTGTGTGGGTGTGTGTGTGGGTGTGTGTGTGGGTAGGTGGGGGTGTGTGTGTGGGTAGGTGGGGGTACGTGTGTGGGTGTGTGTGTGGGTGTGTGTGTGTGTGGGTGTGTGTGTGGGTGTGTGTGTGGGTGTGTGTGTGTGGGTGTGTGTGTGGGTGTATGTGGGGGGTACGTGTGTGGGTGTGTGTGTGGGGTGTACGTGTGTGGGTGTGTGTGTGTGGGGGGGGGGTACGTGTGTGGGTGTGTGGGGGGGTAGGTGGGGGTACGTGTGTGTGTGTGGGTGTGTGTGTGGGGGGTACGTGTGTGGGTGTGTGGGGGGGTACGTGTGGGTGTGTGGGTGTGTGTGTGGGGGGTACGTGTGTGTGTGTGGGGGGGGGGTACGTGTGTGGGTGTGTGGGGGGTAGGTGGGGGTACTTGTGTTGGTGTGTGTGTGGTGTGTGTGTGTGGGGGGGGGTACGTGTGTGGGTGTGCGGGTGCGTGTGTGTGTGTGTAGGTGGATAAGTGTGTAGGGGTGTGTGTGGGTAGGTGTGTCTGGCAAAACAACCCCTTACCTCCTCGTGGTGCCGGACGGGCAACGCTGTCGTGGACAGTGCTGTGGGGGGAGGGCCAATTCCGACTGGCCTTTCCTCTCGTGGCGTCTGTGACCACCACAGCGGCTAAACGGGGGCTCTGGACGGGTGCGTGGGGCTGCTAACCCCTCCACCTTCAATAAATTACCACTAAACCACGACTTAAATATCTAACTAATAAGCTTGTGCCGGAGGCCCCGGGGGAACAGGCGTTTATCACGTCTCCTGGCCAAACCCCAACCAGGAGATTTAATCTGTACCCTCGGGGCTCCTCCAGAAACAACAAAAAGCCACTACGGATGGCCACATGGAATGTTTGAACGCTCACTGCGGAGGAGAGGCTGCCACTCCTCTGTTGGGAGCTGGACCGGTACCGCCTAGATCTCTGTGGTATTCAGGAGGTCTGGTGGACCGGCTCTGGCTCCTAACACCATGAGGCGTGGATAGTCCTCTACTCGGGGCAGGAGACTGCCAAACAACAGGGTGTGGCTCTTCTTCTGAAGAAAATAATTAAGGGGGCGTGGGAGCATGGCGGTGAGGTGTGGGAAGCTGTAAGCCCCAGGCTACTTTGGGCTCGCCTTCCCATCAACCGGAGGCGAGGAGTGGTGTTCGTGGTTACTTATGCCTCCACCGAAGACGAACATCCGTGGAAGGATGCAGGCAAAGCCGATGAGTGAGATGCCTTCCATGACCTCCTGTCACAGGTACTGGCTAAAGTGGCCCCTCGGGATTGAGTCATCTTGTTGGGTGACTTCAATGCCCGAGTTGGTTATGATGCTGGCACCTGGTCTGGAGTGATTGGAAGGCATGGGCCAGATCAGCTCAGTAACATTGGCAGGAGGCTGCTATATTTTTGTGCAGCCCATGGGCTTATAATTACCAACACGCTGTTCCGGCATCGGTGCATCCACACAACATCATGGATGCATGCCAGGTCCAAGCAAGAACATCTGCTGGACTACATAGCGACGGACCAGCGGATGCGAGCCCATGTCCTTGACACCAGGACCTACCATGGAGCTGATCTGCCCTCTAACCATCTGTAAGATGCACCTGCCATTCTTCTGCTCCGGTGGTGGGTGTACACCCAGGACCCCATTACAACCTAAGGTGGCCTGGTCTCAGTTAGCTGATGAAAGTTGCAAGCGAGAATTTCATCATCGCTTGCAGCTGGGGTTGGCATCGTCCCCCACTCCTCCTAATGTCGAGGGTAAATGGGCGAGGTTTAGGACTGTGACTCATGCAGCTGCAATGGCTGCTTTGAGTACGCGGTCCAGACCTCCCCAGAGACCCTGGCTGACAAAGGTGTTGAGGATGGTTGAGAAAAAGCGACAGGCCCACTGTAATTGTCTACAGCATGCCACGTCAGAGAATGAGGAGGCTTACCGCAGCCTTCGCTCGTAGGTTCGGAGAGCCGTGAGGCGCTCCAAGGATGGGTAGTGGTCGCGGGTTGCTGAGGAGATGAAGTCTGCCTCAGTGGCCCGCGATCACAAATCCCTATTTAACTCCATCAAAAAAGTAACCTGCAGCGCCACATCTATTACCATCATTAGGGGAAAAACGGTGATCCAATCTCCGATACCCCAGGAACAGGTTTGCAGATTTGCTGAGCATTTCTGTGAGGTCCTGGGGGAGAGGAAATCTCTCAGCCAGGAAAACATCATGGCACAAAGTGGGGATGACCCTGCTGAGGCTGCGGTGCCTCACATATTGGAAGAAGAAGTCACTCCCTGTGAGTGGCTGGCTGAGATGCCATCTGTTGCGGAAGTACTGAAGGTGATCCAGAGTCTGAAACCAGGAAAGGCACCGGGCAAGAGATGATCTCCCAAGCGAAATTCTGAGGGAGGGTGGCGTTTGTGCACAGACTGCCCTACATGACATCAAAACAACAGTCTGGACCACTGGACAGGTTCCGCAGGACTGGAAGGATGCCCTGGTGGTCCGCCTCTTTAAGAAGGGGGACTGCACAGACCATAACAACTACAGGGGCATCTCACTCCTCAGTGTGACGGGACAGGTCCTGGCAAGGATTATTCAACATCGTCTTGCTAGGCACGCTGAGGAGAGGCTTGCAGAGCCCCAATGTGGTTTCAGGAAAGGGCGGTCCTGCACAGATGCCATATTTTCTGTCCGTCTGCTACAGCAGAGGTGTAGGGAATTCCAACAAGACCTACATATCTGCTTTATTGACCTGGTCAAGGCCTATGATACCATCAGTAGGCCTGGGCTCTGGGTTGTTCTTCATGCTTTTAGAGTCTCGGACCCTCTGCTCACGATCATTAAAGACCTTCATGATGATGAGCGGGCCCGGGTAAAACTACGTGACCGGGAGTCAGAGCCATTCCCTGTACACCTTGGGGTGCGACAGTGATGTCCTCTGGCTCCCACATTATTTAACATTTATTTGACCACGTAGTTCGTGAAGCCTTAAATAGCTGTACTGGGGGAATTTCCATTTGTTACAGATATAATGGGAGGCTGATCGATGCCCGGGTGCGGTCAAGGGATGGCTCCCTATTGGTCAACCATGTTATGTATGCCGATGATTTGGTATTTGCTGCTCATTCAGAGGAGAAGTTGGAGACGCTGCTGCTGAAACTGGAGCGTGCCACTAAGAGGTGGGGACTTACCATCAGCCCCACCAAAACTAAGCACCTTTCTGGGTATTTTGTACCATCGGACACTCCACCCCCACAACTCTCAATCGCTGATGGGGCAGTTGTGGGGAGAGTGGAGAGTTTCCCATACCTGGGCAGTGTGCTCATGACCAGCTCCTGTTTAACAGCAGAGGTCTCACTCTGAATCAGTCGAGCGGCGATATATTTTCATCGGTTGCGTAACGCTGTGTGGAAGCAACCTGGTCTGTCGCTTTGCACGAAACTTCAGGTCTTCTCGGCCACGGTCATTCCCTCCCGTCTCTACGCTTGTGAAACGTAGATCACCCTAATGGAGCATCTTCGCCTGTTAGAAACATTTAGGTTGGCCTGCCTACGATTCATCCTGGGTTTAACCAGGCTGGATTGTGTGAGGAGCTCACAAATCCTTGAAAGATCTGGGCAAAGTCTCATCGGTGAGCTCCTCCGGCAGGCAAAGGCTGCGTTGGCTGGGTCATGTAGCCCGCATGCCCAGCCACCGCATGCCTAAACAGTTTTTGTTCGGCCGGATCGAGGGGGCTAAACGGGCGCGGCACGGGCTAGAGAAGAGATGGAGTGATGTGGTACAGGAGGACGTGGAGCTGAGTGGACTTGCCGATGACTGGTACCAGTGGTGTCAAGATCTGCCTCAGTGGAGGAGGCTCGTGAAGGACGCTACTGGGCAGTTGGAGGCAGTCGCCCTCCAACAACAACGGAGGGCAGAGGAGCGACGCTCACAACAACGAGCGCAGCGGCGGGTGGCTAAAGCACAGCAAGTTGGCACAGTAGGGGTCACAGGTGGTGCATCGGCCAGTCATCTCGGTCATCTCAGTCAGTCGACCTGTGGCACCTAGGTCTGCCCCGTGACCTCCTGCCAGCGGGCGTTCGACACTTCACGTGGCCTCAAGGTGCACATGGCCTGGTACAAGCGTCGTGGTGACGTCACCGCCACTTAGTGTTGAATGGCGGTTGTTGTTGTGGGTAGGTGTGTGTGTGGGTAGGTGTGTGTGTGTAGGTGTATACGTGTGTAGGTGTGTGTGGGTAGGTGTGTGTGTGTAGGTAGGTGTGTGTGTGTGTTTGTAGGTAGGGGCATGGGTGATTGCGTAGAGGTCTAGGGTTTAGGGCTAAGGGGGTAAGACTTGAGGGGGTAGGTCCATGGGGGTAGAAGACTTGGTAGAAGACTTGAGGGGGTAGGGGTGGCATATGTGGAAGAGGCGAGGCAGATGTCACAGAGCCGGGGTCAGAGTTGAACTCCGACCCCTAGGCCTCCGCTTGCCTTCAGTTGTGGGAGGGGGGTAGGTGGGGGAGAGGGGTATTTGGGGGAGCGGTTTGGCGTAATTGAGTTGATTGGAGCGAATTCTTCTCTTGTTGTGGGGGGGGGGGGGCTTGTTCGCTCGGCCGGTTCCTTGTTGACTGCCCCGTGAGCAGGAAACGCTTCAGGGGGTGGGGGGAGTGGGGTGGGGGGGAGTGGGGGGGAGTGGGGGGGATTGAGTGGGGGGGAGTGGGGTGGGGGGGGCTGGGATGAGGGGGTGGGCCGAGGGGAGGGGGGATTTGGGGGTGCGGGGTGGGGGGAGGGGGCCGAGGGAGGGGGCCGAGGGAGGGGGCCGAGGGGGGTGGCTAGTTGGGGTGGGGAGAGGGGGCCGAGGGGGGGGGGGGCTAGGTGAGGGGAGGGGGCTGGCGACGAGCGCTGATTGTTTCCAAACGCAGCACGCGCACAGAGCGAGTCGCGCGCTCGCGAGGAGCTGCGCCACTCGCTGCTGCTGCTGCTCAATGAGCTCGACGGGTCTCACTGCGGCGACGTCGCCTCTCCCGCGAGGCGCTCGTCCGCGCCGGGGGCCGGGGGGAGGGGGTTGCAGGCCACAGCTGGGAGCGGTGGCGCAATGGTTAGCGCAGCACGCGCGTTTGTATTCCCGGCTAACATCAGTGGCGTGGTGCTGATATCCGAATTGGGTTCCCCCCCCCCCCTTGGGTCCCCCTTCCTCCATCGAGCCGACACACCGGTCCAGCGTGGTGTCGTCACGGGGAGGCGTTCATCCAGCAGCGGACTGACCATGGACGCTGACGATGATGATTGTGATTGTGATGATGATTGTGATGGTGATTGTGATGATGATTGTGTGGGGGGAGCGGTGGTGTAGCGGTTAGCGCTACGCTGCGCTACGAACCCGGCGACACGAGTTCGATTCCCGCTCACGGGCAGCAACGAGTGGCCATTATCTGAACCGGTCCTGAACCTACTCTCGTAGGTCGACTCAGCCTCAAATGAGTACCTGGCACGGTGTGTAAACATCGTCACTGGAGAGACAAAGGCGGCCGGGCGTGGTGCCGGCCACCCACCATCTTGTGTGCCGTGCCGGCCTTCATAGGTGCTCGCGAACAGCACTTGCCCCTACAGTATGTTACAGGCTACACGGGGGATCTTTGTCTTTGGCCAGATAAATGCCGATATGAATATTGACGAGATGATGTTAAACGAGAGTAACCAACACAACACGTCCACGTGTTCCATTTTTATTTCGTAAAACATCTGTAAAAACGGAATATTGAGAACCCCCTGGCAAGTCAAATGTAACCGCGGTCAGCAACGCACAGATCGCGGCCCCCACCGCCTCGAGGTGACACCGCAGCCGTCGCCGGCGTCTGACGGCGGGAGGCGAAGACGTCCACGTGGCACCGCGGCTTCTGCTGAGGTTGTTGTTGTTTTTCTTGTTGTTCTGTTCCTGCTTCTGAGGTCCGCCGCGGTGGCTAGGAGATGTTGACTACCTCGCCTGGTTTACTGGAGGTCGTGGGTTCGATCTCGACCCTGACGATGCCTGCTGTATATTTGGAGTTTGCGTGTCTCTCTCTCCCCGTGGTGATCGTTTGGATGTTTCTCCGTTGTGTTCCGGTTTCCCCCTCCACATTTAGAATCAACGTCACGCGTTCAGAGTGTTCGACTGCGGCTAAACATGTCCACGTGACGATGATGATGGGCCCACTTCGTTGGACTGTCACGTGTGAGGCCAGGTCGCTTCTGAAGAGGAAGCTACAACACAGACCAGTTGGGCCTTACCTGGTGAAATAAAGAAACAAGTTCCCCGTTTAAATAGTTTCGCTTCGTGCCAATCGGCGCATTCACGGCAAAATACAAATTCGTGACTTTCTCCAAAACGGTTAACCGACTCTGAGGAAGGAGATTTTTAAAAAACCGACCGGTTACCGGTTCGCCTGTGTAACCGGTTTAGCCGCTGGGCTGGTTTCTCGCGGCTTCAGGGAGCCCGCTCATTCGGCTCTTGGAAAGTCGCGAAACTCTCCGACTCGGCGCTGCTGAAGCGTCACGTGAGCACCCGCGGGCACTCTGTGTGTGGGTTGAAGTCTCAGTTTCATGCATTAGGTGTATAGCCCTGTGAGCCATTCGGCTCTTGGATCGGGTGCAACCGCAACAAACAAAAACATGAACAAGAAACATCTTAAAGTGACTACGCGCGAACAGAAAAATCCCGGAAAAAACAGCAAAGTCTTCCAGAAAGTGCCCAGTCGATGTTGTGTTAGAGAGCGAGAGAGAGGTTCATCGTTGACTGTGTACAGCCAGAGGACACGCCAGGGCCGCGAGGGAAGGGGGGGGGCTATGGACTGGACCGGTGTCGGCATGCATGTCAAATTCGTCCAGCAGTGGGTAGATGATGGATGTCGATCATACTTGTCTGCGTGTATACAGCACCGTGTATGTGTGTGTCTCCTTATGGCCTTCATAGCAGCACGTGCCCCAACAGTATGTGAAGGCTATACGGGGGAATGTTGTATTTGTATATGCGTGCGGAGCGGTGGCGCAGTGGTTAGGGTGCTGCGCTACGAACCCGAAGATCCGAGTTTGATTCCCGCTCACGACCACCAACACCCAGTGACGATTATCTGGACCCTGTCCTGGGCCTCCCCTAGGTCGACTCAGCCTCAAATGAGTTCCTGGTGCGGTGTGCAAACATCGCCACTGGGGAGACAAAGGCGGCCGGGCGTGGTCCTGGCCACCCACCCCCTCGTGCCGGTATTCATGGCGCTACTCGCTAACAGCACTTGCCTCTGTTGAAGGCTACACGGGGGATCTTTGTCTTTTGTATATGTACAGTGTTGGGAGCGGTGGTGCAGTGGTCAGCGCACTGCTCCACGACCACGGCTACCCGAGTTCGATTCCCACTCACGGCTAACATCAGTGGCGAATATCTACACCGACACAGGCTGTTAGCGAGCACCCATGCAGTTCATACAAAATACACACACAAAGACAAAGATCCCCCGTGTAGCCTGTAACAGAGTGTTTGGGCAAGTGCTGTTGGCGAGTAGCACCTACGAAGGGCGATGTTTACACACCGCACCAGGTACTCATTTGAGTCTGAGTCGACCTAGGGGAGGCCCAGAATCGGTTCAGATAATTAATTAATCGTCACCGGTGTTGGCGATGTTGATGGTGATGGGTGCAAAGAGCAGACAGGCGACGGATGGGTCATCCGCTCACCAAATATACAGCAGCAGCAGGCGTCAGGGTCGGGATCGAACCCACGACCTCCTGTGCACCAGGCGAGGTAGTCAACATCTCATAGCCACCGTGATGATGATGACAGAGAGAGAGAGAGACACCGTAAACTCCAAATACACAGCAGGCGTCAGGGTTGGGATGGAACCCACGACCTCCTGTGCACCAGGCGAGGTAGTCAACATCTCCTCGCCACCGTGATGATGATGACAGAGAGAGAGAGAGACACCCTAAACTCCAAATACACAGCAGGCGTCAGGGTCGGGATCGAACCCACGACCTCCTGTGCACCAGGCGAGGTAGTCAACATCTCCTCGCCACCGTGGCGACCCCAGCTCAGGAATGGGCACTCCCAGCGGAGAGCGCGGACCCTGGCGACTGTCCACGCCGAGGCGGGTGCGACCGTGAACCCTGCCCCGGCCGTCTTTGTCTCTCGCTCGCTTGCTCTCTCGCCGGACCACGGGGCAGAGAGAGAGAGAGAGAGCACAGTCTCACAGTCGCCAGGGGTGGAGCACACACAAATAGCCATGCAGGAACATCGGTGTTGAAGGAAAAGAGCAGCGGTGTTGTTGTTCCGGGATCTTTATCGATCCTCGTTAAATCCCCGGGAGGGAGATCCCAACACACCACGCCGACTGAAGGGGCGAGTCCACCTGTGGGACGCGCAGCGCTCAACTGCACAAGGTGGTGCTCGATTAGTCAAACCGACATGATGGGATCAATTTAGCACCCACGCCCCCACGTGCGAATAATGGGCACGAACAGTTCTGTACAACCCTTGGCCAATCCACTGCTGGATGAGAGCCGACCCACGCCGTGTCAATGCGGGGTGAGTGAAGGCCGCTGACAAAGACGCATAGACACGGGAGCGTAGTACTGTACAACCCGTGTGGGGTGGGCAACGCGTGGCCGTGGTGCGTCCGTTGGGGGGAGCGGTGGGTGAGCGGTGGGTGAGCGCTGGGTGAGTGGTGGGTGAGCGGTGGGTGAGCGCTGGGTGAGTGGTGGGTGAGCGGTGGGTGAGCGCTGGGTGAGCGCTGGGTGAGCAGTGGGTGAGCGGTGGGTGAGCGGTGAGGAGTGGTGGGTGAGCGGTGGGTGAGCGGTGGGGAGCGGTGGGTGAGCGGTGGGGAGCGTTGGATGAGCGGTGGGTGAGCGGTGGGTGAGTGGTGGATGAGCGGTGGGTGAGCGGTGAGGAGCGGTGGGTGAGCGGTGGGTGAGCGGTGGGTGAGCGGTGAGGAGCGGTGGGTGAGTGGTGGGTGAGCGGTGGGTGAGCGGTGGATGAGCGGTGGGTGAGCGGTGGGTGAGCGGTGGATGAGTGGTGGGTGGGTGAGTGGTGGGTGAGCGGTGGGTGAGTGGTGGGTGAGCGGTGGGTGAGCGGTGGGTGAGCGGTGGGTGAGTGGTGGGTGAGCGGTGGGTGAGTGGTGGGTGAGCGGTGGGTGAGTGGTGGGTGAGCGGTGGGTGAGGTCTGCACCGCGCTACGAAATCGTCGACCCGAGTTCGATTCCCGCTCACGACAAATAGCAGTGACGATTTTATAAAAGCGGTCCTCTCCCTAGGTCGACTCAGCCTCAAATGATCTCCCGGTGCGGCGTGTAAACATCAACGAAGGGGAGACAAAGGCGGCCGGGCGTGGTGGTGCTGGCCACCCACCCCTCGTGTGCCGTGCCGGCCTTCGTAGGTGCTCGCTAAAAGCACTTGCCCCAACAGTCTGTTCAGAATAACAGCACTTGCCCCAACAGTCTGTTCAGGCTATACGGGGGATCTTTGTCTTTGTTGTTACTCCGTGCGAGCACGTGTCCCGCGCCCTGCCAGCTGGGCCGAATGACCTCTTCAAAGCCCCCTCCGCCCCCACCCCCCTATCACCCCCCCCCCCTCCTTATACTCCACCCCTCCCCCATGCCCCCTCCTCTCTCTCTCTCCCCTCCAGCCCGCATCATCATCCACCCGTACACCTCCTAAAGGCAACCCCCACTCCCCCGGTAGAGTGGGACAGGAGCGAGGTGATGATGTGTGCGCCTGAGAAGGAATTATCATCATCGCCGTCATCGTCATTGTCATCAGCCATGGTCGATCCACTGCTGGATGAAGGTATCTCACGACAGGTTGTTACATCCATGCTGTGTACAGCAGCCACACTGCAGGTCACAGCAACAGCACTCACCCACTCACTCAGCCACCAACTCACCCACCCACTCACTCACCCACTCTCTCAGCCACCAACTCACCCACCAACTCACCCACTCACTCACCCACCCACTCACCTACTCACTCACTCACCCACTCTCTCAGCCACCAACTCACCCACCCACTCGCCCACTCACTCAGCCACCAACTCACCCACCCACTCACTCACCCACTCTCTCAGCCACCAACTCACCCACCAACTCACCCACTCACTCACCCACCCACTCACCTACTCACTCACTCACCCACCCACTCACCACGCTGCAGCTCACCCCACTTTACCTCTCTTCCCTCTCGCTCCGCCACTTTGCCAATTCCCTCCAATCGTGGCGATTCTCTCCCTTCCCGAAGCGCGTACATAAATAAATAAACAATGCGCACTAAACACAAATTGTGTCGCGATTGCCCCGCTCGATTGCAGCAACGCGAGCTAACGCGCAACGGGCACCCTGGACCCCACGAGAGTGCTGCTTGTGGCTGGCCGCTTGTGGCTGGCCGCTTGTGGCTGGCTGCTTGTGGCTGGCCGCTTGGCCGTTTACGGGGGAAGTTCCCCCCGTGCTCGGCTCGTGATGGAAGCGGATCCACGACTCGCACACAGACACAGATCCCCCGTATAGCTTCCATAGCCCGTGGGGGCAAGTGCCGTTAGCGAGTGGCACCTGTTGAAGGCCGCCACCGTGGCACACGAGGGGGTGAGCGGCCAGCACCATGCCCGGCCGCCTTTGTCTCCCTCGTGGCGATGTTCACTACACATCGCACCAGGCGCTCATTTGAGGCTGAGTCGACCTAGGGGGAGGCCCCGCGCACCGGTTCAGACAGCCGTCACCGCTCTTGGTGGCCGTGGGCGGGAATCGAACTCGGGTCTGGGGCGTTCGCGGCGCAGCGCAGCGCTAACCGCTGCGCCACCGCTCCCCCAGCCCCTCCCCCCGCTGTTACCGAGAGGGGCCGTCACGACAGGAATGACTTCACTCAGCCACAACCTTTCACGTTGAAGCGCTCCACATGCCCTGGAAGGGTTCATATATTGTGTTGTTGTGGTGTAATAAGGAATGGGTATTATTATTTATATATATACACACACAGTGCGCTGTCAACCCACACGCTACACCCATTGCCACACGCAGAGTCACGGGGGGGGCAGAGGCGGCCCTCGGGGGCCAGCAAGGCCTTCTCTGCTGGCCTAGAGATTGTCAGACTCAGACAATTATATTTCTATCATGTAATATATATATATTTTCATTCATGCTATATGTATTCTACAAAGTTCCTTCCCATCAGTCTATTAACGTCATTTCATTGCTACTCTCTCCATCAGTTCTGCTGCTTCCAGTGCAGCTCATAAATGAGAGTTTGTATTATCAAATCAGATGTTCCACCTGTGCTGCTGTCTCCGCCTCTCCGTGTGAAACATCGACCCTGAGGCCTTCAGAATGTCGAGTGAATCCCCTCCGCTGTTGAAGCAAATGGGGACGATGTTGTTGATTATCATCTTCTTTGACCAATCAGAGGTCGAGTTTGCCATTCTCGCTGACCGAGCCGCCTCCGTCAACACTTTCTGTTGAGCCTACACGGGGGATCTTTGTCTTTGTTGTAGGTGCTCCCTAACTGCACTTGCCCCCCAAAAGTCGGTTGAGGCGACACGGGGCATCTTTGCCTTTGTGTCGTGGGAATCGCCTCAAAACAAAACAATATAATAAAAAAAGTGTTTTTTTTTTAATTTAATGTTCAATATTTTAATAATTTGGCCATTAGCCACGAAATGTTTTTGGAGCGGTGAGTTTACAAATTCGCCGATTTGTAGTTCCCCCCCCCCCACCCCGTCCGTGTCGCCTCATCACGGAAGCATCACCAAGGGCAAGGACGACGTGGGTGGAGTGGTGGAGACGAGGTGAACGAAGCACATTGAGAGGAAGCGATGGGGTGGGGGGGGGTGAGGGCAACATCTGTGACGACGACGACGATGATGGATGCGTGACTTCGGTGAGAGCGAAGTTGACGGCAGTAAATGATGAGGGTTTGGGGGTGAATGAGTGATTGCCGTGGTGGTGGTGATCGTGGTGGTGGTGGTGGTGGTTATGGAGATTGAGGGTGGATCGTGGGGTGAGCTGGGGGACAACAATCGGTGAGTTTTGAGTGCTGAGCGGAAACTCGGTGAGTGAAGGTGGCCGCTCAATGTGGGGGGAGGTGTGGCTGGGTAAGGTTGTTCCAGGGATGGTGAGTGTGAGGAGAGAGAGAAAGCGTGGATAGAGTGCAGGGAGAAGGGAGAACAGGGAGAGCAAAGATTGAGATGATGATGCTGGCGGTGGTGGTGGTGGATGGCGATGGTGAATCTCCACAGGTCGCGTCCATCAACCCGCGCGCGACCCCCAGGGGCTCTTCGCCGCCGCGGCCACGGACGAGGCCCCCGGCTGTCCAGCAGCGACACGCGCCCCGCGTTGTAACGAGGGGGACGTTGTAACGGGGACGTTGTAACGAGGACGTTGTAACGAGGACGTTGTGACGAGGACGTTGTAACGCGTGGGACGTTGTAACGGGGACGTTGTAACGAGGACGTTGTAACGAGGAGGTTGTAACGGGGACGTTGTAACGGGGACTGTAACTGGGACGTTGTAACGGGGACGTTGTAACGAGGA
Organism: Lethenteron reissneri; assembly: GCF_015708825.2. Classification (NCBI taxonomy): domain Eukaryota; kingdom Metazoa; phylum Chordata; class Hyperoartia; order Petromyzontiformes; family Petromyzontidae; genus Lethenteron; species Lethenteron reissneri. The sequence continues at coordinate 10,831,648 of NC_083828.1, read as the reverse complement.
CTGTAACTGGGACGTTGTAACGAGGACGTTGTAACGGGGACTGTAACTGGGACGTTGTAACGGGGACGTTGTAACGAGGACTGTAACTGGGACGTTGTAACGAGGACGTTGTAACGGGGGCGTTGTAACGAGGACGTTGTAACGAGGACGTTGTAACGGGGGCGTTGTAACGAGGACGCTGTAACGAGGACGTTGTAACGGGGACGTTGTAACGAGGACGTTGTAACGCGTGGGACGTTGTAACGGGGACGTTGTAACGGGGGCGTTGTAACGGGGATGTTGTAACGGGGACGTTGTAACGAGGACGTTGTAACGGGGACTGTAACGGGGACGTTGTAACGGGGACGTTGTAACAAGGACAACGCCGAGCAGAACACGCGGGGATGTGAGGCTCGTGGGGGGCACGCACCTGGAGGGGGTGTGGGGGTTGTGGTGGGGGGCACGCACCTGGAGGTGGGGGGTTGGGGTTGTGGTGGGGGGTGGGGGCAGATGAATGAGCTGTTGTGCTGCTCTGTAGAAGCCCCCCCCCCCACCACCCCCCTGCCCCCCACAGTGACGAGCGAGGCGTCTGGGTGTCACAGAGACGCGCTCTGTGCTCCCCGCGTCTCCAACTCCTCCCGTCCCTCACCGCTTCCCTCCGAAGCAAGGCGCTGACAATAGGCGAGGGACAGGGGGGGGGGTGCAGGGAGAGAGGGGAGGGAGCGCAGAGACAGAGCGAGAGACGCTGAGCCACTCATCTCCTCACTCACCTGTCCGCTCGCGCATTCACTCACCCGTTCATCCATTCGTTCGCCATCTCACGGACCTGCTTACTCATCTACTCACTCGCCGATTCTCTCAAGGACGCACTCACCTGCTTACTCACTCACTCACCCACTCACCCATCCCCTAATTTACGTACTCACCCCACGCACCCACCTACTTGCATATGTACTCACCAACTCAGTTACACACACACTCACCAACCTACATATTTACTCACCACTCAGTTAACTCACCCACTAATTCACCAACGCACTCACGCGATCACTCACCCATCTGTTCACTCACCAACTAATGCACTCTTCCAGGTGTGTAAGCCCAGCGGCATGTGACCTGGTTTACGGCTTTGATGCCATCAATAAGCCAGGACTCTGGGTTATTGTTCGTTCTTTGCGAGTTCCTGACCGTCTGCTCACAATCATCAAGGACCTTCATGGTGGTGGCCAGGCCCGTGGCTGGAAGTCAGAGCCAGTCCATGTTCACCTTGGGGTACAGCAGCTACGTGTCCTCTGGCTCCTTACATTATTTCAACATATTCTTTGACCACGCAGTTCGAGAAGCTTTCCACGGCTGTACGAGAAGCATCTCCATCTGGTGCAGATACAATGGGATGGCTGGTCGATGCCCGTATTGGTCAACTCTGGTGTGTATGCTGATGACCTGATGATTGCTGCTCACCTTGAACGTGCCACTAAGAGTTGGGGCCTTTCCATCAGCCCCACACAAACTAAGCACCTGCCTGGGTATGTTGTGCTATCCAACGCTCCACCCCATCCGCTACCCCACGTGTGATGGGGCAGTTGTGGAGAGAGTGGAGAGGTTTCGACCAATTCTGGGTTGGCAGCAGAGGTCTCACTCCGAATCAGTCGAGCGGCATTATCTATTCATCGGCTGCGTATGGCTGTGTGGAAGCTACCTGGTCTGTCGCTCCGCACGAAGCTTTGGGTCTTCTCGGCCACAGTCATGCCCTCCCTTCTCTTTGCTTGAAAAACGTGGAGCCCTCTAATCGAACATCTGCGCCGGTTTTAAACATGCAGGCTTGCCTGTCTGCGATCCATCCTGGGTTAAACCAGGCTGGATTGTGTGAAGAACTCACAAATCCTTCAATGATCTGAACATAGTCCCATCAGTGAGCTCCTCCGGTAAGCGAGGCTGCGTTGGTTGGGTCACGTAGCCCGCATGCCCAGCCACCGCATGCCCAAGCAGCGTCTGTTTGGGCGGCGAGGCACGGGCTAGAGAAGAGATGGAGTGATACGGTACAGGAGGTTGGCACGGTAGGGGACACAGGTGGTGCATCGGCCAGTCGTCTCAGTCAGTCGACCCGTGGCACCTGCTGGGTCTGCCCGTGACCTCCTGCCAGCGGGCGTTCGACACTTCACGTGGCCTCAACGTGCACCTAGCCTGGCACCAGCGCCGTGGTGCCGTCACCGCCACTTAGTGGCGATGGTGATTGTTGTTGTTATTGTTGTGTGCGTGTGCCCAGGTGTGTGAGGCCGCCGTCGCTTCCTTCCTTCTGGGGCAGCGTCGAGGCCAGCGCTGACGGTCGCTCATTTGTCAGCAGGGCACTGCCGTCGATCAAGAGCCGTTGCCCGAAACGTTGGGCCCAATGATATACGTTTTCATTATTTGAGGGCCACGGTGTTGTTAACGGATTTTCTTTTCTTTTTTAGAGAAGCCCCCCCTCCCTCCACCCCCTCTCCCCCAGCCCCCGCGTTTAAGGATCCTAAAATGGCCCACATAACTAAATAAAGCGAAACGAACCCGTCTGTTGTTGAGAGAGTTTGAAGCCATCGTGACATGGGCCGTCTCCGCGCGCCGCTTCCCTGCGGCAGAGGCGGCTGCGGGGACTTGTCCACAAGAGGCGCGGGCGGGGGCCACGGGGGGAGCTCACCCACCCGGGGTGCCGAGTGACATCACAGCCCCCCCACCCTCACGCCCCCCCACCGCCCCCCCCCCACCCTCATGATCCCCCAACGCCCCTCCCCTCACCCTCCCGACTCCAAGTGTTGTTGTTGATGTCCCGCGTGTTGTTGTTGATGTCCCGCGTGTTGTTGTTGTTGTCCCGCGTGTTGCTGTTGTTGTTCATGCCTCGAGTGTTGTTGTTGATGTCCCGAGTGTTGTTGTTGATGTCCCGCGTGTTGCTGTTGTTGTTCATGCCTCGAGTGTTGTTGTTGATGTCCCGCGTGTTGTTGTTGATGTCCCGCGTGTTGCTGTTGTTGTTCATGCCTCGAGTGTTGTTGTTGATGTCCCGCGTGTTGCTGTTGTTGCTGTTGATGTTGTTGTTGATGTTTGTGTTCGTGAGGATAAGTAAATACAAAGGACGCAGCCCTGCACCAGGCCGCCAATGGGCCTACTCTTCCACGCCGTGCGTGCACGCGTGCACGCAACTCTCGGCAGGGTTTCGCCTTGCCTGGGCCTCATCAGCAGAGACGGTCGCACCCCCACGTGAGCACGGCGGGAAGTTCCACGTGCATACGTCAGGTCAGGCTCGTCGTCACAAATGCTGCGAGAAAAGCGGATGTTTCTTGGCAAGGGCACTCCAACCTCGCCATGGGCAACCCGTTCACGTTCGACTTTTCTTGTTGCAGTGTTCTATTTTGCCAGGCAAGGCCCCGCTGAGTTGTCAGAAGCGACCTGGCTGCCACAAACGACAGCTCCACGAAGTGGGCACATCGCGTGGACATTTCATGCAGTCGCCAAATACTCTCCAAGTGAATGAGGACCCGGAGAAAAATCCACGCGACCACGTGGAGAGAGAGAGACACGCAGACTCCAAATATACAGCAGCAGGCGTCAGGGTCGGGATCGAACCTACGACCTCCTGTATACCAGGCGAGGCAGTCAACATCTCCTAGCCACCGTGATGATGATGAGAGAGAGAGACACGCAAACTCCAATTATACAGCAGGCGTCAGAGTCGGGATCGAACCCACGACCTCCTGTACACCAGGTGAGGTAGTCAACATCTCCTAGCCACCGTGATGATGATGAGAGAGAGAGACACGCAAACTCCAATTATACAGCAGGCGTCAGAGTCGGGATCGAACCCACGACCTCCTGTACACCAGGTGAGGTAGTCAACATCTCCTAGCCACCTTGATGATGATGAGAGAGACACGCAAACTCCCAATTATACAGCAAGTTCGATCGAGCACAGGCGAAGTTGGCGAGGTCACGGCGCTTGTTAGCCAGGTAAGGCACCACCCCATATACGAAACTGCTGTTGTAGAAGGGCACCCCCAGTCTCCTGAAGATGCCCCCCAAAAGGCGAAATATTGGGTTGAGCTGCTGGCAGTGTAAGTACTGGTGGGGCAGATCCTCCCTGGCACCGCAGGAAATGCACAAGTCTGTTACCCCTGGCGAGATTCGGCTGAGCCACACGGCCGATGGCAACATGCAGTGTGTCAATCTCCACTGGAGGTCACCGCAGCGTTTGGCTACGGGACAGAGAGACAAAGAGAGACAGAGAGAGACAGACTTTTTTGACTTTTATAATTTTATTTCACCGGCGCAAATTGCGCTGGAATGTTCCAGTTCATTCAGTATGCCTGCCTTTATGGCAACAATGATTACACAACATCATTCCGCACCACATCACCACCGCCCCGCAGCCAGTGTCCAGTTTGCTTTTCAAAGCATTCAGTATACCTGCCTTTATGGCAACAAACACTCATCATCATCATTACACACCACATCGCTACCGCCCCGCAACCAGTGTCCGGTGTGCTAGTCATCTGGGCTCTCACACCCCTTTGCCTAGCATAGCAGCCCCTCCACTCCTACATTCGTCACCCTCCTCCTCGGCTGGCGACGGCGGTGGTGGTGGTAGTGGTGTCATCTTCAACGCCTCGGGGGAGAAGGGGGTGGTGGGGGGAGGGGGGGATGGTGGCTGTTTTTGGACCTTGCTCATTAAGGCCTTTACCCGGAAAATTTCCTGGCGACTATACCCGAACGTGCTCGGGTCCTGGACCACACGCTGGGCCATACTCATAAAGTTCTTTCTATTGGGGAAGCTGTCCTGCACGTGGATGTTTCGCCTCCCGTATGACCATTTTAGGAAACCGAGGAGATACTCGGGAGAGCACTCCATCTTGGGCATCGGAGGCCAGCTCCTCGGCCTCTCCGTCCGTCTCTTTGGGTCGCCACCGCTGACGACGCTCACCCTGCTCCCCTGCGACGACGAGCCAGGCGAGGCCGGGTCCGGCTGTTTCGCTCCCTTGGTCGCCGCCTTCACCTGCGCGTCGCCGCTGGCCTTCATGGCCTCCCTCTCCTTGGCCTCCCTCACCCAGGCCATCCTCTCGTCCTCTTTCCCCTCGTCCTCCGAAACGGAGGGGAACAGCCCCGATTCGTCCATTAATTCCATTATCTGGTCGATCTCCTGATCGCCGAAACCATACTTATGTGGCTCCCATCTCACGTCCAATACCACATCCACAATGGAGCGCCTATCGGGGAAAGCTTTTGTCAGCTCCCTTGCCACATTCCCCTTTTTCTCCTTGTTCGCCTTCCTCCACCACAAAAGGAGGGTTTTGGGCGTGCACTCCCCTGGCCTAGCCTCATCCCTCCAACGTCCGAGCTTTTGGGGGTACTCTGCTTTGTCCCAATCATCCTCGGAGTCCTCATCAACAGTTTTTACGTCGGCGCCGGCCCACTCTGTCACGTCCGCCGACCCTCCCGGAACCGGGACCTCACCGGGCTCAGTCCCAAGTCTGTGCAGCCTCCTCCAACCCTTAGGTCTCTTGGCCCGTCTCGTGGCGGACGAAGGTACGTTTTTTGGAGGCACGAATTTGCGCGGCACCCAACTGGCACCTGCGGCAATCAGCGTCTCTTCTCTTCGCTTTTCCTGGACGGCCGAGGTCAGGTCCGGCTGCTGCGCTCCCTCGGTCGTCACCGCCAGGTGCGCGTCGCTGCCGGCCTCCGTGGCCTCCCCCTCCATATCCACCGAGCAGCTGCTCCGCTCGGCAGCGTTTTCCTCCCCGGTCGCCTCGGGCTCCGCACTCCCCTCCCCGTCACCCATCGGGGCGAGCGAGGGGGGGGGCCCCCGGAGCTGCGGCGCCGCCCGGCACACCGCTGGCGCTGGCGGTGGTCGGCGGCCCTTCTCCTCCCGTCGCCGGGGTGGGTGATGCCGGGCTCGGCGATCGCGTTCACGGCTTAGTCGCGTCCGCCGGGTTCGCGACGCCTGTGGCCTCTATGGCCTCCCCCCCCCCCGTCTCCACCGCGCAGCTGACTGGCTGGTCGATGTCGCCAGCTGTAGCTGCCCTCTTGAGCTGGTCATCCTCGCGCCTGCTCATCCTTTTCTTCCTCGCGTTTCTGACGACGGCAAACCCTCCACCGTCGTCATCGGTTCCCTTCTCAGGTGCCGACTCTCCATGCTCCGGCACAGACTCGGCACCACCTTGCTGCTGCTGTTGCTGTTGCGGCAGCTGCTGCTGTACCTCTTGCTGTGGCGGCGGTGGCGGCGGCGGGGGTGCTCCCTCTCCCGCTGCTGCTGCTGGTGCTGCAGCTGCTGCTGGTGCTGCAGCTGCTGCTGCTGGTCCTGCTTCTGCTGCTGCGGCAACGCCTGCAGCAGGTGCTCCCGCTGCTGCTGCTGCTGTTTCGGCTGCAGCGTCGGCGTCGTCTCCTCCGTCGCAGCTCCACCCGACCTCGTCTTGGTGGAGCAGTTTTTTTTCAGGTGCCCCACGCCGCCACACCCGTAGCAGCGTGGTGCGGTTGTGGCCAGGTACATCCGTGTGGACGCGGCCACCAGCGGTACGCTTGATGGCCACGTCCAGTTCTGTGCGCCCGCTCTTCAACACGAGGAACGCCTGTCGTTAACCCGACAGGACGTGCCTCAGTTCTTTATTCTGCGTTCTCATGAGGAGCAGGACGATGGGCGACACCACCACGCCGTAGCGTTGCAGTTCCGCTCTCAACTCCGCATTCGTGAAGTACGGTGGCGCGCCGGAGATGGTCACTCGAACAGCCGGTGTAGAGAGCGGGCTGCACTGCACGAGCAGCCCCCCCTCCCCCCCGACGCTGAGCCCCCTCTCCACGACGCGCGCCGCCGCCTCCACCGTGGCCACGTACACCACGTAGCCACGGTTCTCTTTCTGGATCACACGGATGGCCGCCGGCCCGGTGTGTGCCGCCACCGCACCAGCGACGCTGTCGGGCGACGTCCCCAGCGGAGGGAAGCAGCGGAAGCCATGCCGGTCCGTGAGAGCCTCCATGCTGCCGAGCTGAGCCACGGCGCCCGCATGGCAACAGCGCGGCAGCAACAAAAATAATAACAAAAAGAAAACCCGACAACGATAATAAAAGTGATTCTTTACGAATTAAAAACCAGGGAGAAAACGCCACGATGACGGCGGGTTTCTCCCCCGTTCACCTCTCTCTAGGCCAGGCTCAGGCTCTCACCTGAGCCCAGGCCTCCATCCGCTCACCTGGTCGAGCAGGAGCGACTGACAGGTACGACTGCTCCGCACGGTGGCAGAGAGAGAGAGAGACAGAGAGAGCCTCAGCAGACAGAGAGTTCGTGTCGTGTCGCTCTTCCTCCTCCTCCGCTAAAGGAGAGCAGCCCACTACCGTGGCTCGTGTGTTTAATCTATCTCGATTGGTTCTCTGTTTATCTCTGTGGGTCTCTGTGTATCTCTATGGGTCTCTGTGTATCTCTATGGGTCTCTGTGTATCTCTATTGGTCTCTGTGTATCTCTATGGGTCTCTTTTTATCTCTATAGGTCTCTGTTTATCTCTGTGGTTCTCTGTGTATCTCTACGGGTCTCTGTGTATCTCTACGGGTCTCTGTGTATCTCTATGGGTCTCTGTGTATCTCTACGAGTCTCTATGGGTCTCTGTGTATCTCTACGAGTCTCTGTGTATCTCTATGGGTCTCTATGGGTCTCTGTGTATCTCTATGGGTCTCTATGCATCTATATGGGTCTCTATGCATCTCTATGGGTCTCTGTGTATCTCTACGAGTCTCTGTGTATCTCTACGAGTCTCTATGGGTCTCTGTGTATCTCTATGAGTCTCTGTGTATCTCTACGAGTCTCTGTGTATCTCTATGGGTCTCTGTGTATCTCTATGGGTCTCTATGCATCTCTATGGGTCTCTATGCATCTCTATGGGTCTCTGTGTATCTCTACGGGTCTCTGTGTATCTCTATGGGTCTCTGTGAATCTCTACGGGTCTCTGTTTATCTCTACGGGTCTCTGTGTATCTCTACGGGTCTCTGTGTATCTCTACGGGTCTCTGTGTATCTCTATGAGTCTCTATGGGTCTCTGTGTATCTCTACGGGTCTCTGTGTATCTCTACGGGTCTCTGTGTATCTCTACGGGTCTCTGTGTATCTCTACGGGTCTCTGTGTATCTCTACGGGTCTCTGTGTATCTCTATGAGTCTCTATGGGTATCTGTGTATCTCTACGGGTCTCTCGTGGTGCAGCATCGGCGTGGCGGTGACGCTCCGTTGCGGTTTGATGGCTCCGAGGAGCGATGCACCGGGTGTTGGAGACGTTAGCCTCCTCCACTTGTCACGTGTCCGCACGTCACGATAAGCACACGCCACGGGTCACGTGGGCGGGCTCGCACCGTCGCGTGGCTTCTCCAGACTGGGGTGGAATTATTTATTTATTTGGGGGGAAGGTGGGGGCGGGTTAAGAGCCGGAACTCCCTCCCAGCCTCCCAACTTCTCCCGCTAATGACCACACGTCCTACCCGGCGAGTTTGATTAATTAGCAATAAATTAAAGAAAGATGATGAATCAGTGACCGCATTGTTTGCGTTGTGGGCTGAGTGGCTGAACACCTGTGCCCCCCTCCCCCCCCCCCTGTGCCCCCCTCCCCTCGTGCCTCCCTCCTCCCCCCGTTCCCCCCCCCTGTGCCCCCGTGTCCCCCCCCGCTGTGCCCCCTCCCTCTCCCCCGTGCCCCCTCTCCCATGCACGCCGCGGGCGCTGTAAACGATTCCGCGTGCCTCGAGGGAGTTTCACTCACGAATATAAATATATAAATACACATGGACATTAATAATATCATTAAATATATAATACACTATTTTTTCTATATAACATCCATATTTAATATGTTACATATATAAATATATTAAATATTACACATATATAAATAGCATAGATAGAATATGATGCGTATAGATATATTAAATAAATACATCTTTTTATATTAATATATAATGCATCAAATATTTCTATATAAACAATCTGTGGCGTTGCGCATATAAGAAATATATAATTATATAACAAACTCCCTCGCAAGGGTAACAATCCGCACGCCCGGGTCGCAATAAAGAAGTCGACGTTTCGTGCAACGGCCCTTCCTGTGGCCTCTTTGTTCGTGTTCTGAAGTAGGGTCACTGCCCGAACCGTCGCCTATCACACGCAGGCCCTGCACACTGTATGCACACTGTGCACACTGTATTGTTGTTGTTATTGTTGTTGTTAATGTTGTTATTGTTGTTAATGTTGTTTGTGTCGCTCGGCTGAGGCGGGGGGGGGGGTCGAGGCTGCCGCATTCCTGGGCAACTCCTCCGTGGACGCCACTCGCCCAAGAAACTCCCCCCCCCCCCTCTTTCTCCCCCCCTCACTCCCCTCTTCACCCCCCCTCACTCCCCCCTCACTCCCCCCCTCACTTCCCCCTTCCTCACTCCCCCCTCACTCACCCCCTCACTCCCCCCTCACTCACCCCCTCACTCCCACCCCCATCTCCCTTCCTCACTTCCCCCCCTCTCCCCCCTCACTCCATACTCACTCCATCCTCTCTCCCCCCCTCACTCCCCCCTCACTCCCCCCTCACTCACCCCCTCACTCCCCCCTCACTCACCCCTCACTCCCCCCCCTCACTCCATTCTCTCTCCCTCCCTCACTCCCCCTCTCTCCTTCCCTCACTCCATCCCTCACTCCCCCCCCCTCACTCCATTCTCTCTTCCCCCTCGCTCCCCCCCTCACTCCCCCCCTCACTCCCCCCCTCGCTCCCCCCCTCACTCCATTCTCTCTCCCTCCCTCACTCCCCCCTCATTCCTCCCCGATAAGTGCTGCATCTGCACGCAGCCCTTCTCGCAGTCCTACGGCCTCCGACGGGAAGCTCAAATCAGCATGCAGAGCTCTCCGTCATCTGCCACCGAGCACACGACCTCCTCCAGCGCCCACTGCTCCTTGAAGGCCGGCACGGCGTGGGTCAGCCGCGCCGCACGGCGGAACTCCAGCCCACACACCCTGGCTCCGACCAGAGCGCGGAAGATGCCCAGGCTGGTGGCTGGACGTTTCCCCTCCACGGCCATCTTCTTCGCCCTGTATATGGCGAAGCTGGCATAGCCGACGAGCACGTTGACCGGCCCCTGAAGATGTTGGGATCCGTCGCCCTTTGGGTATCCAAAGATGAGGACCGTCGGGGAGAAGTAGAGGCTGAACCTTAGGAAGATGTTTCTCAGGACATTGAACAACAAGTCCAGGCTCTTGCACTCCACGTATCGGTGCGCCATCGTCTCCACTTTACCGCAGAACCGGCACTCCGGGGACGTGTCGGTGAAGCGCGCCAGGGAGGCGTTGGTGGTGACGGTGCCGTGGGCGATGCTCCAGCTGAGGTCGCTGATGCGGTTGTACGTCTCGCTCTCTCCTCTCCCTTGTCTCAGTCTCTCCCTCGCCTTTCTTATCTCTTTCCCTCTCTCTCCATGTATCCCTCTCCTCTCAAATCTCTCCATCTATCAACCCTCTCCCCTCTTTACGTCAAAGAAAGAAAAACATCTGCCGTAAAGCCCTAACAGACTTGGGGCAAGTGATGTTAGCGAACAGCACCTATGAAGGTGGGAACGGCACACGAGGGGGTGGGTGGCCAGCACCACGCCCGACCGCCTTTGTCTCCCCAGTGGCGATGTTTACACACCACCACCAGGTACTCATTTAAGGCAGAGTCCACCTACGGGAGGTCCAGGACCGGTTTAAATAATCGTCACCGGTGTTGACCGTGAGCGGGAATCGAACTCAGGTCGCCAGGTTCGCATCGCAGCGCGCAAACCGCTACACCACCGCTCCCCACTCTCTACCACTCTACGGCACACACACACAGACACACACACAGAGACACATACACAACAACAACAACCGCCATTCGCCACTAAGTGGCGGTGACGTCACCACGACGCTTGTGCCAGGCCATGTGCACCTTGAGGCCACGTGAAGTGTCGAACGCCCGCTGGCAGGAGGTCACGGGGCAGACCCAGGTGCCACGGGTCGACTGACCGAGATGATTAAGATGACTGGCTGATGCACCACCTGTGCCCCTTACTGTGCCAACTTGCTGTGCTTTAGCCACCCGGCGCTCCGCTCGTTGTGAACGTTGCTCCTCCGCCCTCCGTTGTTGTAGGAGGGCGACTGCCTCCAACTACCCAGTAGCATCTTTCACGAGCCTCCTCCACAGAGGCCGATCTTGACATCGCTGGTACTAGTCATCGGCAAGTCCACTCAGCTCCACGTCCTCCTGTACCACATCACTCCATCTCTTTCTAGCCGACCGTACCGCGCCCGTTTAGCCCCCTCGATCCGGCCGAACAAAAGATGTTTAGGCATGCGGTGGCTGGGCATGCGGGCTACATGACCCAGCCAACTCAGCCTTGCCTGCTGGAGAAGCTCACCGATGGGACTTTGCCCAGATCTTTCAAGGATTTGTGAGCTCACACAATCCAGCCTGGTTAAACCCAGGATGGATCGTAGGCAGGCCAGCCTAAATGTTTCCAACCAGCGAATATGCTCCATTAGGGGGGTCCACGTTTCGCAAGTGTAGAGAAGGGAGGGAATGACTGTTGCCGAGAAGACCTGCAGCTTCGTGCGGAGCGATAGACCAGGTAGCTTCCACACAGGTTACGCAACTGATGAAAAGATATTGCCGCTCGACTGATTCGGAGTGAGACCTCTGCTGTTAAACTGGAGCCGGTCATAAGCACACTGCCCAGGTATGGGAAACTCTCCACTCCCTCCACTACTGCCGCATCACCGATTGGGAGTTGTGGGGGTGGGAGTGTCCGATGGTACAAAATACCCAGGCAGGTGCTTAGTTTTGGTGGGGCTGATGGTAAGGCCCCACCTCTTAGTGGCACGCTCCAGTCCCAGCAGCAGCGTTTCAACTCCTCTTTTGAATGAGCAGCTATTACCAAATCATTGGCATACATAACGTGGTTGACCAATAGGGAGCCATCCCTTGATCGCACCCGGGCGTCGATCAGCCTCCCATTATATCTGTACCAAATGGAAATTCCCCTGGTACAGCTATTGAAGGCTTCACGAACTACGCGGTCAAAATAGATGTTAAATAATGTGGGAGCCAGAGGACATCCCTGTCGCACCCCAAGGTGTACAGGGAAAGGCTCTGTCTCCCGGCCACGTAGTTTTACCCGGGCCCGTTCACCATCATGAAGGTCCTCTGAGGCAGACTCCATCTCCTCAGCAACCCGCGACCACCACCCATCCTTGCAGCGCCTTACGGCTCTCCGAACCTCCGAGCGAAGGCTGCGATAAGCCTCCTCATTCTCTGGCGTGGGATGCTGTAGCCGATGAGAGTGGGCCTGTCGCTTTTTCTCAACTATCCTGAACACCTCCTCTGTCAGCCAGGGTTTCTGGGGAGGTCTGGACCGCGTACCCAAAGCAGCCATTGCAGCTGCATGAGTCACAGTCCTAAACCTCGCCCATTTACCCTCGACATCAGGAGGAGTGGGGGAAGATGCCAACCCCAGCTGCAAGTGATGATGAAATTCTCGCTTGCAACTTTCATCAGCTAACTGAAACCAGGCCACTTTAGGTTGGAATGGGGTCCTGTGTGTACACCCCCCACCGGAGTGGAAGAATGGCAGGCGCATCTTACAGATGACTAGTCGATGGTCAGAGGGCAGATCAGCTCCACGGTAGGTCCTGGTGTCATGGACATGGGCTCGCATCCGCTGGTCTGTCACTATGTAGTCCAGCAGATGTTCTTGCTTGGACCCGGCATGCATTCATGATGTTGTGTGGATGCGCCGATGCCGGAAGAGCGTGTTGGTAATTACAGGCCCATGGGCTGCAAAAAAATCTAGCAGCCTCCTACCGTTGTTATTGAGCTTATCTGGCCCATGCCTTCCAATCACTCCAGACCAGGTGCCAGCATCATGACCAACTCGGGCATTAAGTCACCCAACAAGATTACTCTGTCCCGAGTGGCCACTTTAGCCAGCACCTGTGACAGGAGGTCATAGAAGGCATCTGACTCATCGGCTTTGCCTGCATCCCTCCACGGATGTTCGTCTTCGGTGGGGGCATAAGTAACCACGACCACCACTCCTCGCCTCCGGTTGATGGGAAGGCGAGCCCAAAGTATCCTGGGGCTTACAGCTTCCCACACCTCACCGCCACGCTCCTACGCCCCCTTCATTCTTTTGTTCAGAAGAAGAGCAAACACCCTATTGTTTGTCAGTCTCCTGCCCCGAGTAGAGGACTGTCCACCCCTCATGGTGGCAGTAGCCAGAACCGGTCCACCGGACCTCCTGAATACCACAGAGATCCAGGCGGTACCGGTCCAGCTCCCGACAAAGGAGTGGCAGCCTCTCCTCCGCAGTGAGCGTTCGAACATTCCACGTGGCCATCCATAGTGGCTTTTCGTTGTTTCTGGAGGAGCTCCGAGGGTGAAGATTCAATCCCCTGGCTCCACCAATTGGGGTTTGGCCAGGAGACGTCATAGACGCCTGTCCCCCCGGGGCCTCCAGCACAAGCTTATTAGTTACATATTTGTGTTTAAGTCGTGGTTTCGTGGTAATGAATTTTAGCCACTGCGGTGGTCAGAGACACCATGAGAGGAGAGGCCAATGGACATTGGCCCTCCCCCCACAGCATTGTCCACGACAGAGTTGCCCGTCCGGCACTGCAACACAGACACACACAGACACACAGACACACACAGACACACACACACAGACACACAGACACCCACACACACAGACACACACACACAGAGTTGGGAGGGGGGGAGGGAAGGAGGGAGGCAGGGAGGGGGGAGGGAAGGAGGGTGGGAGGGGAAGGAGGGATGGAGGGGAGGGAGGGAAGGAGGGAGGGAGGGAGGGGAAGGATGGAGGGGGGGGATGGAGGGTGGGGGGGATGGATGGTGGTGGGGGAAAGGGGAGGGAGACGGGGGGAGGAAGGGAGGAAGAGAGAGGAGGGAGGGAGGAAGGGAGGGGAGGGTGTGGGGAAGGGGAGGGATGGAGGGAAGAGAGGGAGGGAGGGAGGTAAGGGAGGGAGGCAGGAGACGCAAGCTGTTGCCAATTACGTGGGGAGCGTTATCTGCCCCCAGGTAGCGATAGCATCGCGAGCGAGGAGAATTCCTCGGTCACGTGACGCAGAAGCGAATTCGCTCGGGCCGACGCCGCCTTATTAAGCCCGCGCCGCGTGCGACCCGAATACCGATCATAGCGGACACACATTTACGTGATGTATCTCTCTCTCTCTCTCGGCTGCTGCTGTTGTTGTTGGTGGTGGTTTTTTATCGAGAAAGGTTTAAATATGGAGAGGGAAGGGGAGGAGAGGGGTGGGGGGGTGTCGAAGCGACTTGCTCGGTGGAGGAGGAGGAGGTCACGTGGACGCGATCGTGGTTGAGATGGCGTCAACTCGGCGTGGTCACCCAGGGGAATGTCCCGAGATGAGGGCGGAGGCGAGATGCGGGTTGGGGGGGCGTGGGGAGTGGGTGGGTGGGGTGTGGGTGGGTGGGGAGTGGGTGGGTGGGTGGGGTGTGTGGGGGGTGGGTGGGTAGGGTGTGTGGGGTGTGGGTGGTGAGTGGGTGGGGTGTGTGGGTGGGTGTGTGGGGGTGCGTGGGGAGTGGGTGGGTGGGGTGTGAGTGGGTGGGTCGGGGTGTGTGTGGGTGGGGGTGAGTGGGTGGGTGTGAAGGGTGTGTGTGGAGTGTGTGATATGAGTGGTCGGGGTGAGTGATGCGAGTTGTAGTGGTAAGTGGTAGGGGTGAGTGATGTGAGTGGTAGGGGTGAGTGATAGGGGTGAGTGATGCGAGTGGTAGGGGTGAGTGGTGTGAGTGGTAGTGGTGAGTGGTGAGTGGTAGTGGTGAGTGGTAGGGGTGAGTAATGCGAGTGGTAGTGGTGAGTGGGGTGAGTGGTTAGTGGTGAGTGGTAGCGGTGAGTGGTAGTGGTGAGTGGTAGGGGTGAGTGGTAGTGGTGAGTGGTGAGTGGTAGGGGTGAGTGATATGAGTGATAGTGGTGCGTGGTGAGTGGTAGTGGTGAGTGGTAGTGGTGAGTGGTAGTGGTGAGTGGTGAGTGGTAGGGGTGAGTGGTAGTGGTGAGTGGTAGGGGTGAGTGATGTGAGTGGTAGTGGTGAGTGGTGAGTGGTAGTGGTGAGTGGTGAGTGGTAGTGGTGAGTGGTAGTGGTGAGTGGTAGGGGTGAGTGATGTGAGTGGTAGTGGTGAGTGGTAGGGGTGAGTGGTGTGAGTGGTGAGTGGTGAGTGGTAGGGGTGAGTGGTGAGTGATGTGAGTGGTAGGGGTGAGTGATGTGAGTGGTAGTGGTGAGTGGTGAGTGATGTGAGTGGTAGGGGTGAGTGATGTGAGTGGTGAGTGGTAGTGGTGAGTGATGTGAGTGGTAGGGGTGAGTGATGTGAGTGGTGAGTGGTAGTGGTGAGTGATGTGAGTGGTAGGGGTGAGTGGGGTGAGTGGTTAGTGGTGAGTGGTAGGGGTGAGTGGTAGTGGTGAGTGGTAGGGGTGAGTGGTAGTGGTGAGTGGTGAGTGGTAGGGGTGAGTGGTAGTGGTGAGTGGTAGTGGTGAGTGGTAGTGGTGAGTGGTGAGTGGTAGGGGTGAGTGATGTGAGTGGTAGTGGTGAGTGGTGAGTGATGTGAGTGCTGCTCACACCGACTCACTGCACCTTGCAACCTTGGTATATGTGTGTGTGGTGTGTGTGGTGTGTGTGGAGTGTGTGGTGTGTGTGGAGTGTGGTGTGTGTGTGGTGTGTGTGTGGTGTGTGTGGAGTGTGGTGTGTGTGTGGTGTGTGTGGAATGTGGTGTGTGTGTGGTGTGTGTGGTGTGTGTGGTGTGTGTGGAGTGTGGTGTGTGTGTGGTGTGTGTGGAGTGTGGTGTGTGTGTGGTGTGTGTGGAGTGTGGTGTGTGTGTGGTGTGTGTGGTGTATGGGGGGGGGTGTGTATATGTGGTGTGTGGTGTGTGGGGGGGGGTGTGTGGGGTGTATGTGTAGGGTGTGGGGGTGTGTGGTGTATGTGGAGTGTGGGTGTGTGTTTGTGGGGTGTGTATATGTGGTGTGTGTGTGTGGGTGTGTGTGTGTGGGGTGTGTATATGTGGTGTGTGTGTGTGGGGTGTGTGTGTGTGGGGTGTGTATATGTGGTGTGTGTGTGTGGGTGTGTGTTTGTGGAGTGTGTATATGTGGAGTGTGGGTGTGTGTGGTGTGTGTTTGTGTGGGGTGTGTATATGTGGTGTGTGTGTAGTGTAGCGATTCCCGCTCACGGTCAGAACCGGTGACGATTATCTGAACCGGTCCTGGGCCTCCCCTAGGTCGACTAAACCTCAAACGAGTACCTGGTGCGGTGTGTAAACATCGCCACTGGGGAGACAAAGGCGGCCGGGCGTGGCGCTGCCCACCCACCCCCTCGTGTGCCGTGCCGGCCGTCATAGGTGCTACTCGCTAGCAGCACTTGCCCCAGCAGTCTGCTCAGTCATTGTGCGTGCAGGTGAGGAGCGGTGGCGCAACAGTTGGCGCACTGTGCCACGTCTAACAAACAGCGGGCGAACATCTCCCCCCCTTCTCCACCCCCCACCCCGCCCTCCTCCTCCCCCCACCTCACTCGCGTCGACTCAGGCTTGGGGGAGACAAAGGCGGCCGGGGACAGCTTGACACGACGGGCAGAAATCGGCGTGGATGGAGGGGCTGCGGCTCGAGTTTCTTGTTTTCGGTGCCCACATGCGAGGGCGGTGGGAGCGCTTCTGCTGGGGGTATGCGAGGTATGCGAGAGCAGTTGATGTGAGAGTTTATCTTTATAAAATATTAAATATAAAAATATATCTTTCAAAAAATGTCAGGCGCGCGTACAGATATATACTGCGTACACACGTGCTAGGAGATGTTGACTACCTCGCCTGGTATGCAGGAGGTCGTGGGTTCGATCCCGACCCTGACGCCTGCTGTATATTTGGAGTTTGCGTGTCACTCTGTCTCCTCGTAGTCGCAAAGATTTTTCTCCGGGCCCTCCGTTTTTTTCCTCCACATTTAGAATCAACATCACCACGCGTTTAGAGTCATTTGGCTACTGCTATAAATGATGACGATGACAATGATCCCACTTCGTTGAGCTATCAGTTGTGCTAGCCAGGTGGCTTCTGACCAAAGATCTACATAGCTCAGTGGAGCCTTGCCTGGCCAAGTAAAAACAGCTCAGTTTAGTTCACATATCGTCCTCAGCGCCTCCGTTTAGCACAGTTGACGCCACACGGTGCCAGGCACGCTGAGGAGAGGCTTGCGGAGCCCCAATGCAGTTTCAGGAAAGGGCGGTCCTGCACAGACGCCATATTTTCTGTCCATCTGCTACAGCAGAGGTGTAGGGAATTCCAACAAGACCTACATCTCTGCTTTATTTACCTGGTCAAGGCCTATGATACCATCAGTAGGCCTGGGCTCTGGGTTGTTCTTCGTGCTTTCGGAGTCCCTGACCCGCTGCTCACGATCATTAAGGACCTTCATGATGGTGAGCGGGCCCGGGTAAAACTACGTGGCCGGGAGTCAGAGCTATTCCCTGTTCACCTAGGGGTGCGACAGGGATGTCTTCTGGCTCCAACATTATTTAATATCTATTTCGACCACGTTGTCCGTGAAGCCTTTGATGGCTGTACCGGAGGAATTTCCATCTGGTACAGATACAATGGGAGGCTGTTTGATGCCCGGGTGCGGTCAAGGGATGGCTCCCTATTGCTCAACCATGTTATCTATGCCGATAACCTGGTAATTTTGCTGCTCACTCAAAGAAGGAGTTGGAAGCGCTGCTGCTGAACCTGGAGCTTGCCACTAAGAGGTGGGGACTTACCATCAGCCCCACCAAAACTAGACACCTGCCTGGGTATTTTGTACCATCGGACACTCCACCCCCACAACTCCCAATTGGTGATAGGGCAGTTGTGGAAAGAGTGGAGAATTTCCCATACCTGGGCAGTGTGCTTTTGACCGGCTCCGGTTTAACAGCAGTGGTCTCACTCCGAATCAGTCGAGCGGCATTATTTTTTCATCGGTTGCGTAACGCTGTGTGGAAGCTACCTGGTCTGTCGCTCCGCACGAAGCTTCACGTCTTCTCGGCCACAGTCATTCCCTCCATTCTTTATGCTTACCAAACGTGGACCCCCCTAATGAAACATCTTCGCCGGTTGGAAACATTTATGCTGCTGGCCTTCCCACGATCCATCCTGGGTTTAACCTGCAGGCTGGATTGTGTGAGGAGCTCACAAATCCTTGAAAGATCTGGACAAAGTCCCATCGGTGAGCTCCTCCGGCAGGCAAGGCTGCATTGGTTGGGTCATGTAGCCCGCATACATAGCCACCGCATGCCTAAACAGCTTTTCTTCGGCTAGATCGAGGGGGCTAAACGGGGGCGGCACGGGCTAGAGAAGAGATGGAGTGACGTGGTACAGGAGGATGTGGAGCTGAGTGGACTTGCCGATGACTGGTTCCAACGGTGTCAAGATCGTCCTCTGTGGAGGAGGCTCGTGAAGGACGCTACTGGGCAGTTGGAGGCAGTCGCCCTCCAAAAACAACGGAGGGGGGAGGAACTACGCTCACAACAACAAGCAGAGTGCCGGGTGGCTAAAGCACAGCAAGTTGGTACAGTAGGGGGCACGGGTGGTGCATCAGCCAGTCATCTCGGTCATCTCGGTCAGTCGACCCGTGGCACCTGGGTCTGCCCCGTGACCTCCTGCCGGCGGGCGTTCGACACTTCACGTGGCCTCAAGGTGCACTTGGCCTGGCACAAGCGTCGTGGTGACGTCACCGCCACTTAGTGGCGAATGGCGGTTGTTGTGTGTGAGTGAGTGAGAGTGAATGTTGTTGTTGTGACGTGCTGTGGTGGTGCTGGCTGGATGCCGGTGCGATCACTGCTGAGACGAAAGAGAATCGACCCTGACCCTGGACGTGACCGGGTGAGCGACGTTCACGCGAGCGGCAAAACCCACGGCAGTAGCGATAGAAGAACGACAAGGAGGCGGCTGCTGACAGCGAGGTGTGCTAACCACTGCGCCACCGCTCCCCCGTGTACATTGCTTGCATGGCCGCAGGTTAAGGCGCAGCCCTGCAATCGCTCACTCACGCCGCTGCTGCACGAAGGGGCCTCACCGCCACCCTCTATAGAGTACCTACCACACTTTACCCCACCACAGCAAACTGTGTTTGACAAGAGTCATAACGACCTTGCCGGCTGTCATTCTCAAATTCCGTGCGTGATTCCCACACTCCGCCTCCTCCTCCTCCTGACTCCCGTGCACAAGACGCTGATGGATCCAGCAGAGACTCATAGCTCCTTCACTCTCTCTCTCCTCCCCTCTCTCTCTCTCCCCTTCACTCTCTCTTTTTTACAATCAGAGGAAACACGAAGTCGGCACTTTGCTTCGTTCATCATTTCGGTTTTTTTTATTAAAGATTTTTACGTATTTTCCCATTGTGCAACAAAATCAATCTGTGCTACTTTCTTCGTAGACACAAACATAAAGACAAAGAAGCACGCTCTGCTCCTCCTCCTTACCCCTTCCCTCTCTCTACCCCCTCTCTCTACCCCCTCTCTCTACCCCCTCTCTCTACCCCCTCTCTCTAACCCCCTCTCTCTCCACCTCACTCTACCCCCTCTCTCTACCCCCTCTCTCTACTCCCTCTCTCTACCCCTCTCTCTACCCCTCTCTCTACCACCTCACTCTACCCCCTCTCTCTACCCCCTCTCTCTACCCCCTCTCTCTACCCCCTCTCTCTACCCCCTCTCTCTACCCCCTCTCTCTACCCCCTCTCTCTACCCCCTCTCTCTACCACCTCACTCTACCCCCTCTCTCTACCCCCTCTCTCTACCCCCTCTCTCTACCACCTCACTCTACCCCCTCTCTCTACCCCCTCTCTCTACCCCCTCTCTCTACCACCTCACTCTACCCCCTCTCTCTACCCCCTCTCTCTACCCCCTCTCTCTACCACCTCACTCTACCCCTCTCTCTACCCCCTCTCTCTACCCCCTCTCTCTACCCCTCTCTCTACCCCCTCTCTCTACCCCCTCTCTCTCTACCCCCTCTCTCTACCACCTCACTCTACCCCCTCTCTCTACCCCCTCTCTCTACCCCCTCTCTCTACCACCTCACTCTACCCCCTCTCTCTACCCCCTCTCTCTACCCCTCTCTCTACCCCCTCTCTCTACCACCTCACTCTACCCCCTCTCTCTCCCCCCTCTCTCTACCCCCTCTCTCTACCCCCTCTCTCTACCCCCTCTCTCTACCCCCTCTCTCTACCCCCTCTCTCTACCCCCTCTCTCTACCCCCTCTCTCTACCCCCTCTCTCTACCCCCTCTCTATACCCCCTCTCTCTACCCCCTCTCTCTACCCCCTCTCTCTACCCCCTCTCTCTACCCCCTCTCTCTACCCCCTCTCTATACCCCCTCTCTCTACCCCCTCTCTCTACCCCCTCTCTCTACCCCCTCTCTCTACCCCTCTCTCTCTTCCCCCTGTTTTCTCTGTATTTGTTTAACTACGACAAGTGCTACATCTGCACCCAGCACTCCTCGCAGTTCTACGGCCTCCGACGGTAGCTCGTGTCTCCACCACGCAGAGCTCTCTTTTTCAGAAGCGACCTGGTCACAAAACCTCCGATCAGCACGGCTGGCTGCCTACGGTGCGAAAGAAGTCCAACAGACATGCAAATGATCAGGTCGCTTCTGGGACGTTTATAGCAGCCAAATACTCTAAACGCGTGATGTTGATTCTGAATGGAGAGAAAAACTGGAGGACCCGGAGGAGAATCCACGCGGCCACGGGGAGACAGAGACACGCAAACTCCAAATATACAGCAGCAGGCGTCAGGGTCGGGATCGAACCCACGACCTCCTGCATACCAGGCGAGGTAGTGAACATCTCCTAGCCACCGTGATGATGATGATGATGAGAGAGAGAGACACACAAACTCCAAATATACAGCAGCAGGCGTCAGGGTCGGGATCGAACCCACGACCTCCTGCATACCAGGCGAGGTAGTGAACATCTCCTAGCCACCGTGATGATGATGATGATGAGAGAGAGAGACACACAAACTCCAAATATACAGCAACAGGCGTCAGGGTTGAGATTCATCCCACGACCTCCTGTATACCTGGCGAGGGAGTTAACATCTCGCATCCCCCCATCCCCTTGCCCACCAGCGCCTGACCACATCAGCTGTTAGCGAGCACCTATTAAGGTCAGCGCGTGGTCGTGACCGCCGACAGCAGCGGCGCCCCGTGGGTAAGAAACAGCCGCGGCGAGACGAAGCGCCACCAGCGGCTGGTGGCGCTCGCGTTGGGGGCTGCAGCGGCCTCTAGTGGTCCGCAGGGCGAGGGATGGGGGGGGGTCGACGAGAAGCGTCAATCCCGCATCGATAACGCACCAGACGGCGACCCCGACGCCTGCTGCTGTATACTTGGAGTTTGCGTGTCTCCCTCTCTCTCATCACCACGGTGGCTAGGAGATGTCAATTACCTCGCCTGGTATACAGGAGGTCGTGGGTTCGATCCCGACCCTGACGCCTGCTGTTGTATATTTGCGGTGTCTCTCCGTGGTCGCGTGGAATTTTCTCCGGTTCCTCCGATTTTTTTCCTCCACGTTTAAAATCAACATCACGCGTTTAGAGTAATTTGACTACTGCTATAAATGGCCACGCGCTGATGATGATGAGCCCACTTCGTTGAGCTGTCATTCGTGATAGCCGGAGTCGCTTCTATAAAAGAGCTACACGGCTCAGTGGAGCCTTGCCTGGTCAAATAAAAACAGCTCAGTTTAGTTCACATATCGTCCTCCGCACCTCCGTTTAGCACGGTTGTCTCCGTACGGTGCGAAAGAAGTTCAACATACGACACGCCCACACACACATCCGTGATAATCGCAGCGGTAGGGGGTTGGTTACGTGGCGGCGGAATGTCGACACGGAGGCGCCAGGCCAGGCATCGGGCGCTGGCCAACGGTTTCCCCGAGCTCTGTGGTTCTATATTAGTTGGGATGTTTTTGTTTGTTTGTTTTGACCGACTCCATTCAACAACCGCGTCGTTGCCACTTGCGTTTAATTTACTTCAAATAGTTTCGTTTCGAGAGGGGAAATATGAAGTGAGATCGAGAGAGAAACAGGGTTGGAGGAAAGAGAGACAGGGTTGGAGGAGAGAGAGGGGGGATAAAAAGAGAGAGACATGGGGGAACGGAGAGAGAGATGTGGAAGCAGAGTAAGCGAGGAAGGCCTAACAGAACGAGGAAAAGAGTAAAGGAGAGAGAGCGGGGTGGGGGGGGTGGAAGCGAGATAGGGAATAATAATGATAATATTACAAATATTACATAGAAAACAGGGGAAACATAGACATGGAGTAGGGGGAGAGGGGGTAGAGAGAGAGGGGGGTAGAGAGAGAGGGAAGGGGTAAGAAGGAGGAGAGGAGAGCGTAAAATCTTTTGTGAGATCTTTCATTTAAAAAGGGCGGGGGGGGGGGTTTACATAAAGCAAAGCATTGAAAAAAACGAAGTGATGAACGAAGCAAAGTGCCGACTGCAGCGAGCATCTTCTTGTTTCCTCTGATCGTCAAAGAAAAAAAGAAAGGGAGATGGAGAGAGCGTGGGAGAGACGGAGAGAGACGGGGGGAGGGAGAGGAGGAGGAGGAGGCGGCTGAGCCGACGTGTGATTTGAAATCGGATTTGTATCTCACTCCCTTCCCTCGCTGTGGTGTCACGTTCAGGGAACGTGCTTGGGAAAACCATCATCTTTGCCCTCCGAAGATGTTTCCACTTGGAGAGTAGCCGGCATCGTCCGCCCGCGTTATTTATAAACACACGCCAAAAAGAAAACACGCAAACAAAGATCCCCCGTACAGCCTTTAACGGACTATTGGGGCAAGTGCCATTCGCGAGCACCTATGAAGGCCGGCACTGTGTGAGGTGGTGGGTGGCCAGCACCACACCGCACCAGGTACACATTTGAGGCTGAGTCGACCCTGGGGGAGGCCCAGAACCGGTTGGGATAATCGTCATCGGTGTTGGTGGCCGCGAGCGGGAACCGAGTTTGGTAGCGCCGCGTGCCAACCGCGGCGCCACCGCTCCCCGCACAACATCCACAGGAGGCGCCGCACGGACCACCGAGCGGAGGAAATCCACCACAAACATCAACAACAACAACCATCAACAACAACCATCAACAAGATTCAACAACCATCAACAACATCAACAACAACACGGAGAACCATCAACAACAACATCAACAACCATCAACAACCATCATTCCTTTGTCAAGGCGCCGTTCCTCCTCTAACCCAGCTTAAATAAACGCTGCCAAGCCTGGTGGTGTTCATTCAGACGCTGTCTTTCCGACAGACCTGTTCTTCACCTGAGGACGGCTGCTTGCGTTGTGGCCGAAACGTCGTGAGAATTGTATTTTATTATGGTTTATTTTTATTATTTTATTATTTCCCTTCTACGTGACTTTACCGAAAGAACCAAGAAGATGAATCCCTGCAGTCACGAAAGCTTTAAATCGAAATGTAACCATCAACAACATCAACAATATGAAGAGCCATCAACAACCATCACCAACAACCATCAACAACATCAACAACGTGAAGAACCTTCAACAACATCAACAACCATCACCAACATCAACAACCATCACCAACATCAACAACTATCACCAACATCAACAACCATCACCAACATCAACAACCATCAACAACATCAACGACGTGAAGAACCATCAACAACAACATCAACAACCATCACCAACATCAACAACCATCACCAACATCAACAACCATCACCAACATCAACAACCATCACCAACATCAACAACCATCAACAACTTCAACAACGTGAAGAACCATCAACAACATCAACAACCATCACCAACATCAACAACCATCACCAACATCAACAACCATCACCAACATCAACAACCATCACCAACATCAACAACGTGAAGAACCATCAACAACATCAACAACCATCACCAACATCAACAACCATCAACAACTTCAACAACGTGAAGAACCATCAACAACAACATCAACAACCATCACCAACATCAACAACCATCAACAACATCAACAACGTGAAGAACCATCAACAACATCAACAACCATCAACAACATCAACAACGTGAAGAACCATCAACAAACAAGTGGCGCGTGTGCGGAAGCGATTGCGATCACCCCCCTCTGCCCCCCCCCCATCATGGCTCTGCCCACTAAGACCCCCCCCCCACTGCCCCCTCATCGCCCCCCACTAACATTGCCCAGACTCACATTGCCCATAGACTCACATTGCCCATAGACTCACATTGCCCATAGACTAACACTGCCCATAGTCTTACATTGCCCATAGACTCGCATTGCCCATAGACTCACATTGCCCATAGACTCACATTGCCCATAGACTCACATTGCACATAGACTAACACTGCCCATAGTCTTACATTGCCCATAGACTCACATTGCCCATAGACTCACATTGCCCATAGACTCACATTGCCCATAGACTCACATTGCCCATAGACTCACATTGCACATAGACTAACACTGCCCATAGTCTTACATTGCCCATAGACTCACATTGCCCATAGACTCACATTGCCCATAGACTCACATTGCCCATAGACTCACATTGCCCATAGACTAACACTGCCCATAGATTAACATTGCCCATAGACTAACACTGCCCATAGTCTTACATTGCCCATAGACTCACATTGCCCATAGACTTACATTGCCCATAGTCTTACATTGCCCATAGACTAACATTGCCCATAGACTAACATTGCCCATAGACTAACATTGTACATAGACTAACATTGCCCATAGACTCACATTGCCCATAGTCTTACATTTCCCATAGACTAACATTGCCCATAGACTAACATTGTACATAGACTAACATTGCCCATAGACTCACATTGCCCATAGACTCACATTGCCCATAGACTAACACTGCCCATAGTCTTACATTGCCCATAGACTCACATTGCCCATAGACTTACATTGCCCATAGTCTTACATTGCCCATAGACTAACATTGCCCATAGACTAACATTGTACATAGACTAACATTGCCCATAGACTCACATTGCCCATAGACTCACATTGCCCATAGACTAACA
>NC_083828.1:10801563-10804063 GCF_015708825.2 Lethenteron reissneri | reverse complement strand
GAAAAAATATGCGAGCCTCAACAGGAAAAAAAAAGAGAACAAGAAAGCAACCATAAAAACCATAACCAACCTGTACAACTCTACACTATATACAAGCATCAATCAACAAAAAGGTGAAGCAATAACACGTGAACAAACGACCCGCGGCACACCTAGCCCTCCTCGGGATCCGCATAGAAAACGGGGAATTAACAACAAATATACAGATTCCGACGCGTTGGATGCACAACCAACACCGGTAATCGAACCGAAATCACACAACCACCGCATGGATGGCAGGGATCCACACCACTCTGCCAGCGTCCCATTCGTCTGGTGGAGAGAAGGCGAAGACCAACATGTCGAGCATCCCTCTACACACACTTATCCGGACGTCTGTCTACGTCCCGGGTCGAGAAGTCGTACTTCAGGGCCGACCCATGTACTGGGCAAAGAAGTCGCACTTCAGGGCTGGTCCAATATCTACATTTTTAAATATATATATAAAATTTACATGACACAACCAAAATAAATCTGCCTGCTCCTGTCCATAAATGGTGGCCGCACGCGCGAACCGCATCTCCAAGGCATCCCGTGCTTGCGTCCCAGCAGCCCTCAATGAGGACCACCACCGACATTACATGTCAACCGTTTGCACCCCCCGCCTTTCCAACGTGGCGTCTCCATCCTAAAACCGCGCACGTCGGCCATATCGGGGGGGACTTCAACCCAGTCTCTCTCCAAGACTCGCATCGCAGCATATAGCTGTACCGACCGATCTGAGACCCAATCTTTCTCCAAGACTCGCATCGCAGCATATAGCTGTACCGACCGATCTGAGACCCAACCTCTCTCCAAGACTCGCATCGCAGCATATAGCTGTACCGACCGATCTGAGACCCAACCTCTCTCCAAGACTCGCATCGCAGCATATAGCTGTACCGACCGATCTGAGACCCAACCTCTCTCCAAGACTCGCATCGCAGCATATAGCTGTACCGACCGATCTGAGACGACCCATTGTTCACTCCCTGCACAACATGCACCCTGACAACCGAGGGATACAGTCCCAACGTAACGGGACAACTACACCTGAACACCACGAATCTCCAGCCCACTGTTTGAACGCGCCTCGGAGTGTTTCAATCTCCGGGCCGTCAGGTCAAGCCGTCAGCTATTCCATGACGGGACCACACTCTCCGAGCCCTGTGAGCGCACAGCCCACTAGGCCAGACATGCCACGGAGTGTTTCAATCTCCGGGCTGTCAGGTCAAGCCGTTAGCCATAGCATGACGGGACCACACTCTCCGAGCCATGTGAGCACACAGCCCACTAGGCTAGACATGCCACGGAGTGTTTCAATCTCCGTGCTGTCAGGTCAAGCCATCAGCCATAGCATGACGGGACCATACTCTCTGAGCCATGTGAGCACACAGCCCACTAGGCTAGACATGCCACGGAGTGTCTCTATCTCCGGGCTGTCAGGTTAAGCCATCAGCCATAGCATGACGGGACCACAACTCTCGTGTTAGACACGCAACACCCGCTGGGCCATCCTGGTCAGGATCTGCACCCCAAGATATTTGAGAACCAGCATGACAATTCCAAATCCTTGGCAGCATGTCACCATCTCAAGATAAATGCCCCATACAGTATATACATCGTTAACAATGACAGCACAAGCTATACATTAACAATCACGAACAAAGCTCAATATAAACCATACATTGTTAACAATCACAAGCAAAGTTTCGCACACACATTGACAACACTCACGGGCGAAGCTCCACACAGTTTACCCAACAACAGTCACGACTCCCCGACGACAACGAAGAAAATGTCAACAAAAAAATCATTAATCCGGAGCGCGTAAATGTACGAAATGTCAGGGGCCGTCTCCCGACCTCCAACCTTTGGCCAGAGCAACAAAGGCGGCGAGCAGCGAGTCGGTCCATGTGCCGGCCCCAGCGCTGGTTACAGTAAGAATGGCGCCCTCACTGTCCGGTCGCAGCGCTGATGACGCTGTATGCCAGGTTGAAGCCAGCTGTCGTCCGGCAGTGAAGGTCGCAGCGCTGATGACGCGGCGTTGCTAGGTTGCCAACAGCTGTCACCCGGCGGTGAGGGACGCAGCACTGATGACGCGGCGTTGCTAGGTTGCCAACAGCTGTCACCCGGCGGTGAGGGACGCAGCGCTGATGACGCGGCGTCGTCGGGTTGGCCCACGCTGGGCCCGGAAGTGACGTTGCTCCCAGCGGTCATTGCTCCCCCGGCAGAAGTGACGACACACCCGGAAGCATCTCCCACATCCGTGGGGGGAATGGCGGCGGCGGGCTCGGGCGAGCGCCCCTCCTCCTCTCTCCCTCCCGCCATCGGCCGCGAGCACCGCATCTCGCCCGGGAGGAAGGCGGTGGCGCAGAGCAGCTCTGCGAGGCGAAGCAGCGCCTCCTCCATCTCTGCTCCCGACGCTGGAGAGGGGGCGGTCGGCGGAGCAGACAGCTGCTTAGCCGGCGGTGCGGCGTTG
>NC_083828.1:10692397-10793913 GCF_015708825.2 Lethenteron reissneri | reverse complement strand
GTAAACTCACCGCTCCAAAAACATTCGTGGCTAATGGCCAAATTATTAAAATATTGAACATTAAATTAAAAAAAAAACACTTTTTTTTATATTGTTTTGTTTTGAGGCGATTCCCACGACACAAAGGCAAAGATGCCCCGTGTCGCCTCAACGACTTTTGGGGGCAAGTGCAGTTAGGGAGCACCTACAACAAAGACAAAGATCCCCCGTGTAGGCTCAACAGAAAGTGTTGACGGAGGCGGCTCGGTCAGCGAGAATGGCAAACTCGACCTCTGATTGGTCAAAGAAGATGATAATCAACACATCGTCCCCATTTGCTTCAACAGCGGAGGGGATTCACTCGACATTCTGAAGGCCTCAGGGTCGATGTTTCACACGGAGAGGCGGAGACAGCAGCACAGGTGGAACATCTGATTTGATAATACAAACTCTCATTTATGAGCTGCACTGGAAGCAGCAGAACTGATGGAGAGAGTAGCAATGAAATGACGTTAATAGACTGATGGGAAGGAACTTTGTAGAATACATATAGCATGAATGAAAATATATATATTACATGATAGAAATATAATTGTCTGAGTCTGACAATCTCTAGGCCAGCAGAGAAGGCCTTGCTGGCCCCCGAGGGCCGCCTCTGCCCCCCCCGTGACTCTGCGTGTGGCAATGGGTGTAGCGTGTGGGTTGACAGCGCACTGTGTGTGTATATATAAATAATAATACCCATTCCTTATTACACCACAACAACACAATATATGAACCCTTCCAGGGCATGTGGAGCGCTTCAACGTGAAAGGTTGTGGCTGAGTGAAGTCATTCCTGTCGTGACGGCCCCTCTCGGTAACAGCGGGGGGAGGGGCTGGGGGAGCGGTGGCGCAGCGGTTAGCGCTGCGCTGCGCCGCGAACGCCCCAGACCCGAGTTCGATTCCCGCCACGGCCACCAAGAGCGGTGACGGCTGTCTGAACCGGTGCGCGGGGCCTCCCCCTAGGTCGACTCAGCCTCAAATGAGCGCCTGGTGCGATGTGTAGTGAACATCGCCACGAGGGAGACAAAGGCGGCCGGGCATGGTGCTGGCCGCTCACCCCCCTGTGCCACGGTGGCGGCCTTCAACAGGTGCCACTCGCTAACGGCACTTGCCCCCACGGGCTATGGAAGCTATACGGGGGATCTGTGTCTGTGTGCGAGTCGTGGATCCGCTTCCATCACGAGCCGAGCACGGGGGGAACTTCCCCCGTAAACGGCCAAGCGGCCAGCCACAAGCAGCCAGCCACAAGCGGCCAGCCACAAGCGGCCAGCCACAAGCAGCACTCTCGTGGGGTCCAGGGTGCCCGTTGCGCGTTAGCTCGCGTTGCTGCAATCGAGCGGGGCAATCGCGACACAATTGTGTTTAGTGCGCATTGTTTATTTATTTATGTACGCGCTTCGGGAAGGGAGAGAATCGCCACGATTGGAGGGAATTGGCAAAGTGGCGGAGCGAGAGGGAAAGAGGTAAAGTGGGGTGAGCTGCAGCGTGGTGAGTGGGTGGGTGAGTGAGTGAGTAGGTGAGTGGGTGGGTGAGTGGTGTTGAGTGGTGAGTTGGTGGCTGAGAGAGTGGGTGAGTGAGTGGGTGGGTGAGTTGGTGGCTGAGTGATGGGCGAGTGGGTGGGTGAGTTGGTGGCTGAGAGAGTGGGTGAGTGAGTGAGTAGGTGAGTGGTGTGAGTGAGTGGTGAGTTGGTGGGTGAGTTGGTGGCTGAGAGAGTGGGTGAGTGAGTGGGTGGGTGAGTTGGTGGCTGAGTGAGTGGGTGAGTGCTGTTGCTGTGACCTGCAGTGTGGCTGCTGTACACAGCATGGATGTAACAACCTGTCGTGAGATACCTTCATCCAGCAGTGGATCGACCATGGCTGATGACAATGACGATGACGGCGATGATGATAATTCCTTCTCAGGCGCACACATCATCACCTCGCTCCTGTCCCACTCTACCGGGGGAGTGGGGTTGCCTTTAGGAGGTGTACGGGTGGATGATGATGCGGGCTGGAGGGGAGAGAGAGAGAGGAGGGGGCATGGGGGAGGGGTGGAGTATAAGGAGGGGGGGGGTGATAGGGGGGTGGGGGCGGAGGGGGCTTTGAAGAGGTCATTCGGCCCAGCTGGCAGGGCGCGGGACACGTGCTCGCACGGAGTAACAACAAAGACAAAGATCCCCCGTATAGCCTGAACAGACTGTTGGGGCAAGTGCTGTTATTCTGAACAGACTGTTGGGGCAAGTGCTTTTAGCGAGCACCTACGAAGGCCGGCACGGCACACGAGGGGTGGGTGGCCAGCACCACCACGCCGGCCGCCTTTGTCTCCCCTTCGTTGATGTTTACACGCCGCACCGGGAGATCATTTGAGGCTGAGTCGACCTAGGGAGAGGACCGCTTTTATAAAATCGTCACTGCTATTTGTCGTGAGCGGGAATCGAACTCGGGTCGACGATTTCGTAGCGCGGTGCAGACCTCACCCACCGCTCACCCACACTCACCACCGCTCACCCACCACTCACCCACCGCTCACCCACCACTCACCCACCGCTCACCCACCGCTCACCCACCGCTCACCCACCACTCACCCACCGCTCACCCACCACTCACCCACCCACCACTCATCCACCGCTCACCCACCGCTCACCCACCGCTCATCCACCGCTCACCCACCGCTCACCCACCACTCACCCACCGCTCCTCACCGCTCACCCACCGCTCACCCACCGCTCACCCACGCTCCTCACCGCTCACCCACCGCTCATCCACCACCCCCACCGCTCACCCACCGCTCATCCAACGCTCCCACCGCTCACCCCACCGCTCCCCACCGCTCACCCACCGCTCACCCCCACTCCTCACCGCTCACCCACCGCTCACCCACTGCTCACCCAGCGCTCACCCAGCGCTCACCCACCGCTCACCCACCACTCACCCAGCGCTCACCCACCGCTCACCCACCACTCACCCAGCGCTCACCCACCGCTCACCCACCGCTCCCCCCAACGGACGCACCACGGCCACGCGTTGCCCACCCCACACGGGTTGTACAGTACTACGCTCCCGTGTCTATGCGTCTTTGTCAGCGGCCTTCACTCACCCCGCATTGACACGGCGTGGGTCGGCTCTCATCCAGCAGTGGATTGGCCAAGGGTTGTACAGAACTGTTCGTGCCCATTATTCGCACGTGGGGGCGTGGGTGCTAAATTGATCCCATCATGTCGGTTTGACTAATCGAGCACCACCTTGTGCAGTTGAGCGCTGCGCGTCCCACAGGTGGACTCGCCCCTTCAGTCGGCGTGGTGTGTTGGGATCTCCCTCCCGGGGATTTAACGAGGATCGATAAAGATCCCGGAACAACAACACCGCTGCTCTTTTCCTTCAACACCGATGTTCCTGCATGGCTATTTGTGTGTGCTCCACCCCTGGCGACTGTGAGACTGTGCTCTCTCTCTCTCTCTGCCCCGTGGTCCGGCGAGAGAGCAAGCGAGCGAGAGACAAAGACGGCCGGGGCAGGGTTCACGGTCGCACCCGCCTCGGCGTGGACAGTCGCCAGGGTCCGCGCTCTCCGCTGGGAGTGCCCATTCCTGAGCTGGGGTCGCCACGGTGGCGAGGAGATGTTGACTACCTCGCCTGGTGCACAGGAGGTCGTGGGTTCGATCCCGACCCTGACGCCTGCTGTGTATTTGGAGTTTAGGGTGTCTCTCTCTCTCTCTGTCATCATCATCACGGTGGCGAGGAGATGTTGACTACCTCGCCTGGTGCACAGGAGGTCGTGGGTTCCATCCCGACCCTGACGCCTGCTGTGTATTTGGAGTTTACGGTGTCTCTCTCTCTCTCTGTCATCATCATCACGGTGGCTAGAGATGTTGACTACCTCGCCTGGTGCACAGGAGGTCGTGGGTTCGATCCCGACCCTGACGCCTGCTGCTGCTGTATATTTGGTGAGCGGATGACCCATCCGTCGCCTGTCTGCTCTTTGCACCCATCACCATCAACATCGCCAACACCGGTGACGATTAATTAATTATCTGAACCGATTCTGGGCCTCCCCTAGGTCGACTCAGACTCAAATGAGTACCTGGTGCGGTGTGTAAACATCGCCCTTCGTAGGTGCTACTCGCCAACAGCACTTGCCCAAACACTCTGTTACAGGCTACACGGGGGATCTTTGTCTTTGTGTGTATTTTGTATGAACTGCATGGGTGCTCGCTAACAGCCTGTGTCGGTGTAGATATTCGCCACTGATGTTAGCCGTGAGTGGGAATCGAACTCGGGTAGCCGTGGTCGTGGAGCAGTGCGCTGACCACTGCACCACCGCTCCCAACACTGTACATATACAAAAGACAAAGATCCCCCGTGTAGCCTTCAACAGAGGCAAGTGCTGTTAGCGAGTAGCGCCATGAATACCGGCACGAGGGGGTGGGTGGCCAGGACCACGCCCGGCCGCCTTTGTCTCCCCAGTGGCGATGTTTGCACACCGCACCAGGAACTCATTTGAGGCTGAGTCGACCTAGGGGAGGCCCAGGACAGGGTCCAGATAATCGTCACTGGGTGTTGGTGGTCGTGAGCGGGAATCAAACTCGGATCTTCGGGTTCGTAGCGCAGCACCCTAACCACTGCGCCACCGCTCCGCACGCATATACAAATACAACATTCCCCGTATAGCCTTCACATAC
Organism: Lethenteron reissneri; assembly: GCF_015708825.2. Taxonomy (NCBI): domain Eukaryota; kingdom Metazoa; phylum Chordata; class Hyperoartia; order Petromyzontiformes; family Petromyzontidae; genus Lethenteron; species Lethenteron reissneri. The sequence continues at coordinate 10,789,236 of NC_083828.1, read as the reverse complement.
TGTTGGGGCACGTGCTGCTATGAAGGCCATAAGGAGACACACACATACACGGTGCTGTATACACGCAGACAAGTATGATCGACATCCATCATCTACCCACTGCTGGACGAATTTGACATGCATGCCGACACCGGTCCAGTCCATAGCCCCCCCCCTTCCCTCGCGGCCCTGGCGTGTCCTCTGGCTGTACACAGTCAACGATGAACCTCTCTCTCGCTCTCTAACACAACATCGACTGGGCACTTTCTGGAAGACTTTGCTGTTTTTTCCGGGATTTTTCTGTTCGCGCGTAGTCACTTTAAGATGTTTCTTGTTCATGTTTTTGTTTGTTGCGGTTGCACCCGATCCAAGAGCCGAATGGCTCACAGGGCTATACACCTAATGCATGAAACTGAGACTTCAACCCACACACAGAGTGCCCGCGGGTGCTCACGTGACGCTTCAGCAGCGCCGAGTCGGAGAGTTTCGCGACTTTCCAAGAGCCGAATGAGCGGGCTCCCTGAAGCCGCGAGAAACCAGCCCAGCGGCTAAACCGGTTACACAGGCGAACCGGTAACCGGTCGGTTTTTTAAAAATCTCCTTCCTCAGAGTCGGTTAACCGTTTTGGAGAAAGTCACGAATTTGTATTTTGCCGTGAATGCGCCGATTGGCACGAAGCGAAACTATTTAAACGGGGAACTTGTTTCTTTATTTCACCAGGTAAGGCCCAACTGGTCTGTGTTGTAAGCTTCCTCTTCAGAAGCGACCTGGCCTCACACGTGACAGTCCAACGAAGTGGGCCCATCATCATCGTCACGTGGACATGTTTAGCCGCAGTCGAACACTCTGAACGCGTGACGTTGATTCTAAATGTGGAGGGGGAAACCGGAACACAACGGAGAAACATCCAAACGATCACCACGGGGAGAGAGAGACCCGCAAACTCCAAATATACAGCAGGCATCGTCAGGGTCGAGATCGAACCCACGACCTCCAGTAAACCAGGCGAGGTAGTCAACATCTCCTAGCCACCGCGGCGGACCTCAGAAGCAGGAACAGAACAACAAGAAAAACAACAACAACCTCAGCAGAAGCCGCGGTGCCACGTGGACGTCCTTCGCCTCCCGCCGTCAGACGCCGGCGACGGCTGCGGGTGTCACCTCGAGGCGGTGGGGGCCGCGATCTGTGCGTGCTGACCGCGGTTACATTTGACTTGCCAGGGGGTTCTCAATATTCCGTTTTTACAGATGTTTTACGAAATAAAAATGGAACACGTGGACGTGTTGTGTTGGTTACTCTCGTTTAACATCATCTCGTTCAATAGTCATATCGGCATTTATCTGGCCAAAGACAAAGATCCCCCGTGTAGCCTGTAACATACTGTAGGGGCAAGTGCTGTTCGCGAGCACCTATGAAGGCCGGCACGGCACACAAGATGGTGGGTGGCCCGGCACCACGCCCGGCCGCCTTTGTCTCTCTCAGTGACGATGTTTACACACCGTGCCAGGTACTCATTTGAGGCTGAGTCGACCTACGAGAGTAGGTTCAGGACCGGTTCAGATAATGGCCACTCGTTGCTGCCCGTGAGCGGGAATCGAACTCGTGTCGCCGGGTTCGTAGCGCAGCGTAGCGCTAACCGCTACACCACCGCTCCCCCCACACAATCATCATCACAATCACCATCACAATCATCATCACAATCACAATCATCATCGTCAGCGTCCATGGTCAGTCCGCTGCTGGATGAACGCCTCCCCGTGACGACACCACGCTGGACCGGTGTGTCGGCTCGATGGAGGAAGGGGGACCCAAGGGGGGGGGGGGAACCCAATTCGGATATCAGCACCACGCCACTGATGTTAGCCGGGAATACAAACGCGCGTGCTGCGCTAACCATTGCGCCACCGCTCCCAGCTGTGCTGCAACCCCCTCCCCCCGGCCCCCGGCGCGGACGAGCGCCTCGCGGGAGAGGCGACGTCGCCGCAGTGAGACCCCGTCGAGCTCATTGAGCAGCAGCAGCAGCGAGTGGCGCAGCTCCTCGCGAGCGCGCGACTCGCTCTGTGCGCGTGCTGCGTTTGGAAACAATCAGCGCTCGTCGCCAGCCCCCTCCCCTCACCTAGCCCCCCCCCCCTCGGCCCCCTCTCCCCACCCCAACTAGCCACCCCCCTCGGCCCCCTCCCTCGGGCCCCCTCCCTCGGCCCCCTCACCCCCCACCCCGGCACCCCAAATCCCCCCTCCCCTCGGCCCACCCCCTCATCCCAGCCCCCCCCACCCCACTCCCCCCCACTCAATCCCCCCACTCCCCCCCCACTCCCCCCCACCCCACTCCCCCCACCCCCTGAAGCGTTTCCTGCTCACGGGGCAGTCAACAAGGAACCGGCCGAGCGAACAAGCCCCCCCCCCCCCACAACAAGAGAAGAATTCGCTCCAATCAACTCAATTACGCCAAACCGCTCCCCCAAATACCCCTCTCCCCCACCTACCCCCCTCCCACAACTGAAGGCAAGCGGAGGCCTAGGGGTCGGAGTTCAACTCTGACCCCGGCTCTGTGAATCTGCCTCGCCTCTTCCACATATGCCACCCCTACCCCCTCAAGTCTTCTACCAAGTCTTCTACCCCCATGGACCTACCCCCTCAAGTCTTACCCCCTTAGCCCTAACCCTAGACCTCTACGCAATCACCCATGCCCCTACCTACAAACACACACACACACCTACCTACACACACACACCTACCCACACACACCTACACACGTATACACCTACACACACACACCTACCCACACACACACCTACCCACAACAACAACCGCCATTCAACACTAAGTGGCGGTGACGTCACCACGACGCTTGTACCAGGCCATGTGCACCTTGAGGCCACGTGAAGTGTCGAACGCCCGCTGGCAGGAGGTCACGGGGCAGACCTAGGTGCCACAGGTCGACTGACTGAGATGACCGAGATGACTGGCCGATGCACCACCTGTGACCCCTACTGTGCCAACTTGCTGTGCTTTAGCCACCCGCCGCTGCGCTCGTTGTTGTGAGCGTCGCTCCTCTGCCCTCCGTTGTTGTTGGAGGGCGACTGCCTCCAACTGCCCAGTAGCGTCCTTCACGAGCCTCCTCCACTGAGGCAGATCTTGACACCACTGGTACCAGTCATCGGCAAGTCCACTCAGCTCCACGTCCTCCTGTACCACATCACTCCATCTCTTCTCTAGCCCGTGCCGCGCCCGTTTAGCCCCCTCGATCCGGCCGAACAAAAACTGTTTAGGCATGCGGTGGCTGGGCATGCGGGCTACATGACCCAGCCAACGCAGCCTTTGCCTGCCGGAGGAGCTCACCGATGAGACTTTGCCCAGATCTTTCAAGGATTTGTGAGCTCCTCACACAATCCAGCCTGGTTAAACCCAGGATGAATCGTAGGCAGGCCAACCTAAATGTTTCTAACAGGCGAAGATGCTCCATTAGGGTGATCTACGTTTCACAAGCGTAGAGACGGGAGGGAATGACCGTGGCCGAGAAGACCTGAAGTTTCGTGCAAAGCGACAGACCAGGTTGCTTCCACACAGCGTTACGCAACCGATGAAAATATATCGCCGCTCGACTGATTCAGAGTGAGACCTCTGCTGTTAAACAGGAGCTGGTCATGAGCACACTGCCCAGGTATGGGAAACTCTCCACTCTCCCCACAACTGCCCCATCAGCGATTGAGAGTTGTGGGGGTGGAGTGTCCGATGGTACAAAATACCCAGAAAGGTGCTTAGTTTTGGTGGGGCTGATGGTAAGTCCCCACCTCTTAGTGGCACGCTCCAGTTTCAGCAGCAGCGTCTCCAACTTCTCCTCTGAATGAGCAGCAAATACCAAATCATCGGCATACATAACATGGTTGACCAATAGGGAGCCATCCCTTGACCGCACCCGGGCATCGATCAGCCTCCCATTATATCTGTAACAAATGGAAATTCCCCCAGTACAGCTATTTAAGGCTTCACGAACTACGTGGTCAAATAATGTTAAATAATGTGGGAGCCAGAGGACATCACTGTCGCACCCCAAGGTGTACAGGGAATGGCTCTGACTCCCGGTCACGTAGTTTTACCCGGGCCCGCTCATCATCATGAAGGTCTTTAATGATCGTGAGCAGAGGGTCCGAGACTCTAAAAGCATGAAGAACAACCCAGAGCCCAGGCCTACTGATGGTATCATAGGCCTTGACCAGGTCAATAAAGCAGATATGTAGGTCTTGTTGGAATTCCCTACACCTCTGCTGTAGCAGACGGACAGAAAATATGGCATCTGTGCAGGACCGCCCTTTCCTGAAACCACATTGGGGCTCTGCAAGCCTCTCCTCAGCGTGCCTAGCAAGACGATGTTGAATAATCCTTGCCAGGACCTGTCCCGTCACACTGAGGAGTGAGATGCCCCTGTAGTTGTTATGGTCTGTGCAGTCCCCCTTCTTAAAGAGGCGGACCACCAGGGCATCCTTCCAGTCCTGCGGAACCTGTCCAGTGGTCCAGACTGTTGTTTTGATGTCATGTAGGGCAGTCTGTGCACAAACGCCACCCTCCCTCAGAATTTCGCTTGGGAGATCATCTCTTGCCCGGTGCCTTTCCTGGTTTCAGACTCTGGATCACCTTCAGTACTTCCGCAACAGATGGCATCTCAGCCAGCCACTCACAGGGAGTGACTTCTTCTTCCAATATGTGAGGCACCGCAGCCTCAGCAGGGTCATCCCCACTTTGTGCCATGATGTTTCCTGGCTGAGAGATTTCCTCTCCCCCAGGACCTCACAGAAATGCTCAGCAAATCTGCAAACCTGTTCCTGGGGTATCGGAGATTGGATCACCGTTTTTCCCCTAATGATGGTAATAGATGTGGCGCTGCAGGTTACTTTTTTGATGGAGTTAAATAGGGATTTGTGATCGCGGGCCACTGAGGCAGACTTCATCTCCTCAGCAACCCGCGACCACTACCCATCCTTGGAGCGCCTCACGGCTCTCCGAACCTACGAGCGAAGGCTGCGGTAAGCCTCCTCATTCTCTGACGTGGCATGCTGTAGACAATTACAGTGGGCCTGTCGCTTTTTCTCAACCATCCTCAACACCTTTGTCAGCCAGGGTCTCTGGGGAGGTCTGGACCGCGTACTCAAAGCAGCCATTGCAGCTGCATGAGTCACAGTCCTAAACCTCGCCCATTTACCCTCGACATTAGGAGGAGTGGGGGACGATGCCAACCCCAGCTGCAAGCGATGATGAAATTCTCGCTTGCAACTTTCATCAGCTAACTGAGACCAGGCCACCTTAGGTTGTAATGGGGTCCTGGGTGTACACCCACCACCGGAGCAGAAGAATGGCAGGTGCATCTTACAGATGGTTAGAGGGCAGATCAGCTCCATGGTAGGTCCTGGTGTCAAGGACATGGGCTCGCATCCGCTGGTCCGTCGCTATGTAGTCCAGCAGATGTTCTTGCTTGGACCTGGCATGCATCCATGATGTTGTGTGGATGCACCGATGCCGGAACAGCGTGTTGGTAATTATAAGCCCATGGGCTGCACAAAAATATAGCAGCCTCCTGCCAATGTTACTGAGCTGATCTGGCCCATGCCTTCCAATCACTCCAGACCAGGTGCCAGCATCATAACCAACTCGGGCATTGAAGTCACCCAACAAGATGACTCAATCCCGAGGGGCCACTTTAGCCAGTACCTGTGACAGGAGGTCATGGAAGGCATCTCACTCATCGGCTTTGCCTGCATCCTTCCACGGATGTTCGTCTTCGGTGGAGGCATAAGTAACCACGAACACCACTCCTCGCCTCCGGTTGATGGGAAGGCGAGCCCAAAGTAGCCTGGGGCTTACAGCTTCCCACACCTCACCGCCATGCTCCCACGCCCCCTTAATTATTTTCTTCAGAAGAAGAGCCACACCCTGTTGTTTGGCAGTCTCCTGCCCCGAGTAGAGGACTATCCACGCCTCATGGTGTTAGGAGCCAGAGCCGGTCCACCAGACCTCCTGAATACCACAGAGATCTAGGCGGTACCGGTCCAGCTCCCAACAGAGGAGTGGCAGCCTCTCCTCCGCAGTGAGCGTTCAAACATTCCATGTGGCCATCCGTAGTGGCTTTTTGTTGTTTCTGGAGGAGCCCCGAGGGTACAGATTAAATCTCCTGGTTGGGGTTTGGCCAGGAGACGTGATAAACGCCTGTTCCCCGGGGCCTCCGGCACAAGCTTATTAGTTAGATATTTAAGTCGTGGTTTAGTGGTAATTTATTGAAGGTGGAGGGGTTAGCAGCCCCACGCACCCGTCCAGAGCCCCCGTTTAGCCGCTGTGGTGGTCACAGACGCCACGAGAGGAAAGGCCAGTCGGAATTGGCCCTCCCCCCACAGCACTGTCCACGACAGCGTTGCCCGTCCGGCACCACGAGGAGGTAAGGGGTTGTTTTGCCAGACACACCTACCCACACACACCCCTACACACTTATCCACCTACACACACACACACGCACCCGCACACCCACACACGTACCCCCCCCCACACACACACACCACACACACACCAACACAAGTACCCCCACCTACCCCCCACACACCCACACACGTACCCCCCCCCCACACACACACACGTACCCCCACACACACACCCACACACCCACACGTACCCCCCCACACACCCACACACGTACCCCCCACACACACACCCACACACACACACGTACCCCCACCTACCCCCCCACACACCCACACACGTACCCCCCCCCCCACACACACACACCCACACACGTACACCCCACACACACACCCACACACGTACCCCCCACATACACCCACACACACACCCACACACACACACCCACACACACACCCACACACACACCCACACACACACACACCCACACACACACCCACACACGTACCCCCACCTACCCACACACACACCCCACCTACCCACACACACACCCACACACACACCCACACACGTACCCCCCCCCACACACACACACACACGTACCCCCCACACACACACACCCCACACACCCACACACACACCCACACACACACCCACACACACGTACCCCCACCTACCCCCACACACACACCCACACACACACCCACACACACCCACACACACACACACCCACACACACACCCACACACACACCCACACACACGTACCCCCACCTACCCCCCCCACACACACCCACACACACACCCACACACACACACACCCACACACACCCACACACTCACACACACACCCACACACACGTACCCCCACCTACCCCCCCCACACACCCCCACACACACACACCCCCCCACACACACCCACACATGTTCCCCCACCTACCCCCCCACACACCCACACACGTACCCCCCACACACACACCCACACACACACGCACACACCACACCACACACGTACCCACACACACACACGCCCACACACGTACCCCCACCTACCCCACACACCCACACACGTACCCCCACCTACCCCCCCACACACCCACACACACCCACACACACACACCCACACACACACCCACACACGTACCCCCACCTACCCACACACACACACCCACACACGTACCCCCACCTACCCACACACACACCCACACACACACCCACACATGTACCCCCACCTACCCCCCCACACACACACACACCCACACGTACCCCCACCTACCCACACACACACACACACGTACCCCCACCTACCCACACACACACACCCCCACCTACCCACACACGTACCCCCACCTACCCACGCCACCGCCTTTCTTACCGACGTCGTCCCAGCGCCGCCCGCTCCCCGGTGCGCGGTAACGAGTCCAGGCTGAGCTGGCGTCACGTGACCTGCCCCCCCCCCCGTCACTCTTTATTATTATTTTATTATTTTATTTTCTTCTTTCCTGGAGGGGGGTGGCGGGGGCCTCTGGGGGTATCTGTCCGTTTAGCGGGGGTCACGGGGTCACAATAACGAAGGGGTACCCCAGGGCTGTTTTCTGCCCCCCCCCCAATTCTCCACGCCCCCCCCACGCCTCCCCCAGCCCCTCCCTCCAGCCCACACGTGGCTTCGCTCAAAGTTGAAGAATTCCAGGGCCCCTCCCCCCTCCCTCTCTCTCCCCCAGACTCATGGCGGGGTGGGGGCACAGAGGCCAGGGGGCCTTGGTGGTGGGGATGGTGGTGGGGGTTGGTGGTGAGGTTGGTGGTGGGGTTGGTGGTGAGGTTGGTGGTGAGGTTGATAGTGTTGGTTGGTGGTGGGGGTTGGTGGTGAGGTTGGTGGTGGGGTTGGTGGTGAGGTTGATAGTGTTGGTTGGTGGTGGGGTTGGTGGTGGGGTTGGTGGTGAGGTTGATAGTGTGGTTGGTAGTGGGGTTGGTGGTGGGGATGGTGGTGGGGTTGGTGGTGGGGTTGGTGGTGGGGTTGGTGGTGGGGTTGGTAGTGGGGGTTGGTGGTGGGGTTGGTGGTGGGGTTGGTGGTGGGGTTGGTAGTGGGGGTTGGTGGTGGGGATGGTGGTGGGGTTGGTGGTGGGGTTGGTGGTGGGGTTGGTGGTGGGGTTGGTGGTGAGGTTGATAGTGTTGGTTGGTGGTGGGGATGGTGGTGGGGATGGTGGTGGGGTTGGTGGTGGGGTTGGTGGTGGGGTTGGTGGTGGGGTTGGTAGTGTGGGTTGGTGGTGGGGTTGGTGGTGGGGTTGGTGGTGGGGTTGGTGGTGGGGTTGGTGGTGGGGTGGTGGTGGGGTTGGTGGTGGGGTTGGTGGATCAGGCGGTGACGGGCGAGAGTCACTCACCTGCACTGTTGGAATTTCTTTTTAGCATTTTCCGGTAACCGTAATGGAAGTAACCGGTAAATAAAACCGGTTACTTAACCGGTGGCCCCGCACACACAGCGATGTGTACAGCAGTGGTTCTCTATCTGGGGGTGCGAGACGCTCTTTCTGGGGGGGGGGGGGGGGGGGGGGGTGGCGAGACACGCGCAGATTTTTAGTTTTTTAGAAGCTAAATCATCGAAAGCACGAATTAAGCCCGGGCACAGCATGAAACATGAGAATAGGTTTGACATGTGTTGGCACTACAGCAGCAGGTGTTAAGATGTTAAAACCGCCAATAGAAGCCTGTCTGAAGGAATCAAGTCGGCATTAGCCACACACAGTGCTGTGTGGTGACCATGCGCACAAAGAAGCTCTGATAACAACAACAATAACAACAATAACAACAATAACAACAATAACAAGATGGCATTGTCTTTGAAACTGATTGTCCTGCACCAGCGGACTCGATGGCCTCGTCCCACCATCAGCGTCAGAGCGGAGAACTTCAAAAGGCGACCGGCACAACGACAATGGGCACACACGTGTCGGAGCATTCATAGGGCGGGGTGAGCAGCAGCGACATCATGGGATACCGTTCATGCCAGCGACAAAGTATGAAACGTAAGAAGTGGTCTTTATCATTCTGGCAGTAAAATAGGAGGTGTTAAGATGTTCAAGGTTTAACGACACATTTAGATTGTTTACGCGATCTAATCCCCCCCCCCCCCAACAAAAAAAGAACACCTCTATTATGGAAAACGTTGCACTAACAGCCCTTGCCCCAACAGTCTGCTACAGGCTACACGGGGAATATTTGTCCTGGTCTGGTGTTGGTGATGTTGGTGGTGCTGCTGGTGGTGGAGGTGGTAAAACCAACCTCCTCTTCCTCGGTGGTAGCCGGTCGCTAACGCGGTGGTGGCTGTGAGCAAAGCCACGGGGGGGCTGGGGGAGGCTGATGCTGAGGGGCCGCTCCCCGCAGCCGCTGCCGTGGCCCAGCGGGGGCTCCGGGCGGGTGCGAGGGGCCGCTGACCCCTCCACCTTCAACTCAAGCACGAGCAAAACAGATCACGTGATAGCCGTGTGCTGGGGGGGGGGGGGGGTCGTCTATGACGGCCCCTGGCCAAACTCGCGCCCTCGGGGTTCCTCCAGAGACAGCGGGAACCCACGGCGAGTGGCCACGTGGAGACGAGAGGCTGCCACTCCTCTCTCTCTCTCTCTGTCGGGAGCTTGGATCGATATCGCCTGGACGTCAGGAGGTAACCATGGACTGATTCTGGCTACAGTCATCGCAAGGGGTGGACGGTCCTCTACTCGGGACAGGAAACTGGCAAATCAACGAGGGAGTGTCTTATGAACAAAAGAAATGAAGGAAGAGGGGGGGTGGAGGGGAGGTGTGGGGAGCTGTGAGTGGCAGGCCACTGCGGGCTCGCACCCCCATCAAGGGGAGACGAGTTGATGGCGGTGGTCGTGGTTGTTGATGCCCCCACCGAGCCGAAGATGAACATCAGTCGATGTATGCAGGCAAGGTTGATGGGTCAGATGCCTTCTATGACCGCCTGTCACAGGTGCTGGCTAAAGTGGCCCCTCGGGATAGAGTCATCCTGAGTGGGTCATGACACAGCCACCTGGGCCAGAGTGATTGGAAGGCGTGGGCCAGATTAACTCAAGCATAACGGTAGGAAGCTACTCGAATTATGTGTAGCCCATGGGCTTGTAATCACCAACACGCTTTTCCGCCATTGGCGCAGCCACACAACATCATGGATGCATCCGGGTCCAAGCCAGGGCATCCGTAACGCCTCTACTGGACATCTGTTTAAAAAAGAGCTTCATAGCTCATCGGAATTCTCCAGGATAAATTGAGATTCTCATTCTGATCTTATTCTTTTATTCCACCGGACTATTTCGTGCAGGAAGAGCGGAATGCGGCTCACGTCACGTTGCCACCAGGACCTGCCGTGCAGCTGATGTTCCCACTGACCACCGGCTTGTCATCTGTAAGATGCGCCTGCCGTGTTTCCACTGCGCTGGTGAACGTCCACCTAGAAGGCCATTGGAAGCCACAGGAGCCTCGTCTCGGATCACTGATGAAAGTTGCGAGCAAAAATGTAATCATCGCTTGCAGCTGGGGTTGGCATCGTGCCTCCCCCCTGCTCCTGATGCCGAGGGGAAATGAGCGAGGTTCTGGACTGTGGCTCATGCAGCTGCAGTGGCTGCTTTGGGTATGCAGTCCACCATCATCACCACCACCACCATCACCACCACCATCACCATAATCACCACCATCACCGTCATCACCATTACCATCATCACCACTACCATCACCACCACCATCCCCACCACCATCACCATAATCACCACCATCACCACTACCATCACCACTACCATCACCACAACAATCACCATTACCACCATCACCGCCACAATCACTATTACCACCACCCTCATCATCATCACCAACACCACGAGAACCTCCATCACCACTACCGTCACCGCTACAATCACCACTACAATCACCATTACCATCATCACTACCATCACCACCATCATCACCACTTCCATCACTACCATCACCACGAGAATCACCACCATCACCACGAGAACCACCACCATCACCACCACCATCACCTTCACAATCACCATCACCACCATCACAGTTCGTTTCATGCTGTAAACTATCGCGGTGGTGTTGTGTGTTGTGGTGTTGTGGTGTTGTGTGTTGTGGTGTTGTGGTGTTGTGGTTTTGTGTGTATTGTGTGTTGTGGTGTTGTGGTGTTGTGTATTGTGTTGTGGTGCTGTGTTGTGGTGTTGTGTGTATTGTGTATTGTGGTGTTGTGTATTGTGGTGTTATGTATTGTTGTGTTATTGTGTTGTGTTGTTGTGTTGTGTGTTGTTGTGGTGTTGTGTATTGATATTTCGCGACGTTTCACGCCACTGCCTCCAAAAAGTCAACTTCCCCGCCCGCGTCGCCATGTGCCCGGGGAATGAATGAATCGATGAGAAATGTCATCGATTAATTGATATTGAATTCAATTATTAATTACAATTCATGACAATAATGTCATTAAGTGGCGGTACCCCGCACCTCCGAGTAGCACGGTTGGCTACGCACGGTGCGAAAGAAGTTCAACGCACACACCCCGCCGTGCACACCCCGCCGTGCACACCTCGCCGTGCACACCCTGCCGTGCACACCCTGCCGTGCACACCCTGCCGTGCACACCCCGCCGTGCACACCCTGCCGTACGCACCCCGCCGTGCACACCCTGCCGTGCGCACCCCGCCGGATCAATAGAGCGGAGGAAGAGAGGATGCTGCACAATGCAGGCGGGTTCGCAACCGATTTGCTGCGCTGCGCCACGGTAGCTATGAAATGTTAACTACCTCGCCTGGTACACAGGAAGTCGGGGATTTGACCCCGACCCTGAGACCTGCTGCTGCTGCTGTATATTTGGAGTCTACGTGTCTCTCTCTCTCTCTCATCATCATCACGGTGGCTAGGAGATGTTAACTACCTCGCCTGGTATACAGGAGGTCGTGGACTCGACCCCGACCCTGAGGCCTGCTGCTGCTGCTGCTGTATATTTGGAGTCTGCGTGTCTCTCTCTCCCCGTGGCCGCCGGGTTGTTTCCCCTCCACATTCAGAATCAACGTCACGAGGCGTTCACATTAATTAGTCTGCCGCTATAAATTCCCACACGACCACGAGGATGATGGCCATCAGCCAACTTCGTCGAGATCTCATTTGCGAGAGAACAGGGTCACTTCCAGCCTGGTTAAAAACAATTAGTGTAATCATAGTTAAAAAAGTGTAATCATAGTTTAAACTAATAAAGTGGCGGGTTTATTTATTTATTTAGTCATGCCGCCGTTTGTCCGACTGGCTTCAAAGCGCCTCGAATTCCTCCACGACAAAATTAATCTTCTGATTCCGAACATCTCTCTCGGGCTGAGCGGCCACTCCTAGGGTTGACGGGGCAGCGGCTGAGACGGTGGTGGGGGGGGGGGGGGGCAGTGGGGGGTGGGGGGGCAGTGGGGGTGGGAGGGGGGGGCAGCAGGGAGCGCAGTGGTGGATAGGGGGGGGGTCAGTTATCGTTTCTCGTTCCCGAGGCGGCCACGCGCAGTCTGCGTTGGGATCCCCCCCCCCCGCCCTCCTCCCCCCCACTTGGTATTGGGTTAACGACCGAAACCCGGGAACTCGCCACGGAAGCGGACATCACAGAGCTAGTGGGGAGCGGTGGTGCAGCGGTTAGCACGCTGGCTTGTTTCACCAACACACCACCGGTTAGTGCTGTACTAGTGACGAATTGGCACGTTCTGTTCACGTGACAACCCTTACTGGTTGGCTGTGTCGGGTGGGGGCGGGTTTAACGACGCATTTATAATTACGCGATGTACCTCACCCCCAAAGCAGCTGCTATGGAGTCAAAGCAAGAGATGAATTCCTCTGAATTGGAACTCCGGCAGCATTCAGTGTGGAACCACATTCTCAGCGATGTTGTTGTTTTGTGACCGGGAGCCCCCATTCCCCCACGATACAATGTCCCGTAACGCTTCGCACACCTGTTGGTGAATTTCCCGACAAAACGTGAACAGTTGTGGCGGCAACGTCGGCCCAACGTTGGACCGACCTCTACGGTCACGTGCGGAGAGTCGGACTTTGACTCTGCAACGACTTACGGTAATCTCTCTGTCGTGTTCTCATGCCTGTCAACCCCTGGTCAGCGCCTACATGATCGCACACCAAGTCAGACCGTATTGGTCACCCCGTGCCCCTATACATCTCAAAGTTCATCCTACAAAGTCCCATCGCAAGAGAGTAACACAAACAAATCGACACAAACAAATCGACACAAACAAATCGACACCAACAAATCGACACAAACAAATAGACACAAACAAATCGACACATGTGGTTCTTTTTTGCCCGTATCGAAACAGCTGTTCGCCGCATGGACCTCAATGTCGCTGCACAAGAATACGGGGCAACCCGTTCAGGTTGACGGGTTTGTGTTCTCACGACATTCAAATTCGCACGAGTGGACTGTTCAAAGTGAGCAGAGTGTAAGAACAATTTCCATACCCCCCCACCCGGAATTAAACTCACCCACAATTACACAACACAAAGATCCCCCGTGTAGCCTTAACAGACTGTTGGGGCAAGTGCTGTTAGCGGGCACCTATAAAGGCTGGCACGGCAAACGGGTGGCCATGACCACGCGTGTGCCGTGTTTACACACCGCACCAGGTCTTCATTTGAGGCTGAGTCGACCTAGGGGAGGCCCAGGACCTGTTTAGATAATCGTCACCGGTGTTGGCCGTGAGCGGGATACGAACCCGGGTCGCCAGGTTCGTGGCGCAGCGCGCTGACTGCTATACCACCGCTCCCCACACACACATACACCCACACACACACATACACCCACATACATACACACACATACACACACATACACACATACACCCACATACATACACCCACATACACACATACACACATACACCCACACACATACACCCACATACACACATACACACATACACCCACACACACATACACCCACACACATACACACATACACACATACACCCACACACATACACACATACACACATACACACAATTCCACACGCAACTATCCGTACGCAATTCCACATACACACAATTACACACGCTCTTACACTACGCACACACAATTATACGGATACAATTACACACACACACAATTACACGCGCGTACACAATTACACACGCATAATTACACACGCACTTACACACACACAATTACACAAAGACAAATCTCCCCCGTATAGCCTTAACAGACTGTAGGGGCAAGTGCTGTTAGCGAGCACCTTTACACTCACACACACACACTTACACACGCACACACTCACACACTCACACACACACTTACACACTTACACACACACTGACACACACACACACTTCCACACACACATGTACACACACACTCACACACTTACACACACTTACACACACTTACACACACTTACACAAAGATAAAGACAAAGATTCCCCGTATAGCCTGAACAGACTGTAGGGGCAAGTGCTGTTAGCGAGCACCTATGAAGGCCGGAACGGTACACGAGGGGGTGGGTGGCCAGCAATACGCCCGACCGCCTTTGTCTCCCTAGTGGCGATGTTTACACACCGCACCAGGTACTCATTTAAGGCTGAGTCGACCTAGGGGAGGCCCAGGACCGGTTCAGATAATCGTCACTGGTGTTAGCCGTGAGCGGGAATCGAACCCGGGTCGCCAGGTTCATAGCGCAGCGCGCTAACCGCTACACTACCGCTCCCCACTTACACACACACACTTACACACACACACACGTACACACACTCACACACTTACACACACTTACACACACACACTTACACACACACACTTACACACACACACACTTACACACACACACGTACACACACACTCACACACTTACACACACTTACACACACACACTTCCACACACACACACGTACACACACACTCACACACTTACACACACTTACACACACACACGTACACACACTCACACACTTACACACACACACTTACACACACACACTTTCACAATTTGGAACAATTTCTGCTCGACGCGCGTGTTTGCTGTTAGGAGGAAAGAGGGTGGGGGCCGTGGGGGGCAGGGGGGGGGCGGGGCAGGGGGCCGTGGTGGTGGTGAGCGGCGCGGTGAGGGTGGCGAGGGTGGTGGCTGTGGGGTGATGTTGAGGGATGGGTTGAACCTTGGCGCAGGAACAAAATAGTTTCGGAGCCGTTCCTCCTCCTTCCCCTCCCCCTTTCATTCCCCCCTGCCCCTCCCCCTGCCCCCCTGCCCCTCCCCCCCCTGCCCCCTACCCCTCCCCCCAGTCTGCTAAACGCCGGCTGCAACGTGTTTCGCGTTAGGCGCGGAGAGGTTCCCCCGGGCAGTGAGAAACTAACAAAGTAATAAATAAATTGTAAACAAAGTTAAATAAATAAAAATACAATAACAGAGAAATCACGAGCCGCTCAAAGAGACCCACGGGGGGATGGTTTTAGCCGGCGGCAGGCTTCCACTGAGCGACAGGAGGCACGTTTTGGATGGCGATCGTGCAAAGAACGTGGATGTCAACCCACACGGGGCCAGCTCCGCATGGGCGTGTGTGCACACGAGCTTTGCGGCCCATCGGATTCCTTCTGCAGCCTGAACACAGATTCTGATTCTGATGCCTCAGATCGCTTCTTCAAAGCAGCATGCCTCTGATGGAATACGGTGGCGTTGTGATTCGTTTTCTTGACTCGCTCCGGACAGCCTAAAGGAGCATTCCACAGCACGAGAGAGGCGCTCGGGGAATGACTGAAATCACGAGTGGACATCTGTGTTAAAGAGCTTCACAGCTCATCGGATTCTTCCAGCATGCCTCCATTTGTTTGTGTTTCTCCCTTGTGATGGGACTTTGTAGGATGAACGTCGAGATGTATAAGGTAGGCCGTGATAAGGGGTTTACAGGTATGTAGTAGTGTAGTGTATAGTGTAGTGTATATTGTAGTGTATAGTGTAGTGTATAGTGTAGTGTACAGTGTAGTGTATAGAATTGACGATGATATTTATAAGGGCACGGGGTGACCAATAAGGTCTGAATTGGTCCGTAATAAGCGAGGCACCGATAAGGGGTTGACAGCTATGAGATGTATTCTTAGGTTTTTTCGGTAAAGTCACGTAGGTAAAAACATCAAAATTAATGAAAATAAAATAAAATAAAACAAAAAATCACTACGTGACTTTACCGAAAAAACCTAAGAATATGAATCCTTGCAGTCACGAAAGCTTCAAATCTAGAAGCTATGAGATGATGATCACAATCACAATAATCACTCTCCGTGATTGGTAATCCGGGAGAGCCTCAGAGTCGAGTCGCGCTGCTCCTCCTGCGGTGACTAGGATATGTTGACTACCTCGCCTGGTATACAGGGGATGTTGACTACCTCGCCTGGTATACAGGAGATGTTGACTACCTCGCCTGGTATACAGGAGATGTTGACTACCTCGCCTGGTATACAGGAGATGTTGACTACCTCGCCTGGTATACAGGAGATGTTGACTACCTCGCCTGGTATACAGGAGATGTTGACTACCTCGCCTGGTATACAGGAGATGTTGACTACCTCGCCTGGTATACAGGAGATGTTGACTACCTCGCCTGGTATACAGGAGATGTTGACTACCTCGCCTGGTATACAGGAGATGTTGACTACCTCGCCTGGTATACAGGAGATGTTGACTACCTCGCCTGGTATACAGGAGATGTTGACTACCTCGCCTGGTATACAGGAGATGTTAGCTACCTCGCCTGGTATACAGGAGATGTTGACTACCTCGCCTGGTATACAGGAGATGTTAGCTACCTCGCCTGGTATACAAGAGATGTTGACTACCTCGCCTGGTATACAGGAGATGTTGACTACCTCGCCTGGTATACAGGAGATGTTAGCTACCTCGCCTGGTATACAGGAGGTCGCGGGTTCCACCACCACCACCACCATCATCACAGTGACTAGGAGATGTTGACTACCTCGCCTGGTATACAGGAGATGTTGACTACCTCGCCTGGTCTACAGGAGATGTTGACTACCTCGCCTGGTATACAGGAGATGTTGACTACCTTGCCTGGTATACAGGAGATGTTGACTACCTCGCTTGGTATACAGGAGATGTTAGCTACCTCGCCTGGTATACAGGAGGTCGCGGGTTCCACCACCACCACCACCATCATCACAGTGACTAGGAGATGTTGACTACCTCGCCTGGTATACAGGAGATGTTGACTACCTCGCCTGGTATACAGGAGGTCGCGAGTTCCACCACCACCACCATCATCACAGTGACTAGGAGACGTTAGCTACCTCGCCTGGTATACAGCAGGTCGTTGATTCGATCCCGACCCTGCTGTCTGCTGTATATTTGGAGTCTGCGTGTCTTTCTCTCCCCGTGGTCGCGTGTTTTTTTCTCCCGGTTCTCCGGTTTTTCCCTCCACATTTACAATCAACATCACGCGTTTAGAATATTTGGCTGCTGTTTAAAATTGTCCACGTGATGATGATGATGAGCCACTTGCTTGAGATATCAGTGGTCGCCAGAAGCAGCGATGTCGACCAATGGGCCTTCAGCTGGTAGAGTAACAATATCTCGTTGACAGGGCGACATGTTTGTCTGCTCTGCGCTGGATCACCACGGTAGCACGCTGGGGAGAGTTTTGCATTTTACATTTGTGCATCAGGCATCCGCATCTGCCGTGGTCTGTGCAGTGGATGCGATGTCGGTGGACCATGAGCTTCATGGAAGATCAAACCCCAGATATCTTCTCAGTGACGTCACCGCCACGCCGCTCGTGCCAGGCTGGGTGCACTTTGAGGCCACGTGAAGTTTCGAAAGCTCGCTGCTGACAAGGAGGTCACGGGACAGTACCCAGCTGCAGATGCACCACCTGTGCTCCCGACTGTGGCAACTCGCTGTGTTTTCGACGCCCGGTGCTCGGCTCGTTGTTGTGAGCGTCCCTCCTCTACACTTCGTTGTTGCTGGAGGGCGACTGCCTCCAACTGCCCAGTAGCAGCAGCGTCCTTCACCAGCCTCCTCCATAGAGGCCGATCTTGACACCGCTGGTACAGGTCATCGGCAAGTCCACTCAGCTCCACGTCCTCCTGTACCACATTGCCCGTGGCGCGTCCGTTTCGCCCCCTCTACCTCCCAAACAGACGCTGCTTGGGCATACGGTGGCTGGGCATGCGGGCTACGTGACCCACCCAACGCAGCCTTGACTGCCAGATGAGCTCACTGATGGGAATGTGTCCATATCTTTCAAGTATATGTGAGCTCCTCACACAATCCAGCCTGGTTAAACCCAGGATGGATTGTAGCCAGGTCAGCCTGTACCTGGGTCAGTGACAGGGTGAATGTGTGAGTTGTGTGGGTGAGTTTGAGTGGGTCAGTGGGTGGGTGAATGGGTGAGTGCGTCAGTGCGTGGGTGAGTGGGTCATTGAGTGGGTGAATATGTGAGTGGGTGAGTGTGTGGGTGAGTGGGTCAGTGAGTGGGTGACGGGTCAATGTGATTGGGTGAATGAGTGGGTCAGTGAGTGGGTGAGTGGGTCATTGAGTGGGTGAGTGTGTGAGTGGGTGAGTTTGTGAGTGAGTGAGTGCGTCAGTGAGTGCGTTAGTGGGTGAGTGAGTGGGTGCGTGGATCAGAGAGTGGGGGAGTGAGTGTTGAATGGGTTAGTAAGTGGGTGAGTGAGTGGGTGAGTGCATCAGTGAGTAGGAGAGTGAGTGAGTGCGTGAGTGGGTGAGTGAGCGTTGAGTGGGAGAGTAAGTGGGTGAGTGAGTGGGGGAGTGAATCAGTGAGTGGGTGAGTGAGTAGGTGAGTGCATCAGTGAGTGGGACAGTGAGTGAGTGCGTTAGTGGGTGAGTGAGCGTTGAGTAGGTGAGTAAGTGGGTGAGTGAGTGGGTGAGTGAGCGTTGCGTGGGTGAGTAAGTGGGTGAGTGAGTGAGTGAGTGAATCAGTGAGTGGGTGAGTGAGTGGGTGAGTGAGTGGGTGAGTGCATCAGTGAGTGGGTGAGTGAGTGGGTGAGTGCATCAGTGAGTACATCAGTGAGTGGGTGAGTGTGTGAGTGGGTGAGTTTGTGAGTGAGTGGGTCAGTGAGTGGGTGAGTGAGTGGGTGAGTGGGTGAGTGCATCAGTGAGTGGGTGAGTGAGTGGGTGAGTGCATCAGTGAGTACATCAGTGAGTGGGTGAGTGAGTGAGTGGGTGAGTGAGTGGGTGAGTGCATCAGTGAGTGGGTGAGTGAGTGGGTGAGTGCATCAGTGAGTGGGTGCGTGAGTGGGTGAGTGGGTGAGTGAGTTGGTGAGTGAGTGGGTGAGTGAGTGGGTGAGTGGGTGAGTGAGTGGGTGAGTGAGTGGGTGAGTGGGTGAGTGGGTGGGTGAGTGAGTGGGTGAGTGAGTGGGTGAGTGAGTGGGTGAGTGGGTGAGTGAGTGGGTGAGTGAGTTGGTGAGTGGGTGAGTGGTGAGTGAGTGAGTGAGTGAGTGGGTGAGTGGGTGAGTGAGTGAGTGGGTGAGTGGGTGGGTGGGTGGGTGAGTGAGTGGGTGAGTGAGCGGGTGAGTGAGTGCGTGAGTGGGTGAGTGAGTGGGTGGGTGGGTGGGTGGGTGAGTGGGTGGGTGGGTGAGTGAGTGAGTGGGTGGGTGAGTGAGTGAGTGGGTGAGTGAGTGGGTGAGTGAGTGAGTGAGTGGGTGAGTGGGTGAGTGAGTGGGTGGGTGAGTGGGTGGGTGAGTGAGTGGGTGAGTGGGTGAGTGGGTGGGTGAGTGGGTGAGGGAGTTGGTGAGTGAGTGGGTGAGTGAGTGGGTGAGTGGGTGGGTGAGTGAGTGAGTGGGTGAGTGGGTGGGTGAGTGAGTGCGTTGAGCGGAAGCGATAACAACGGGTGCGTTGCGAAACGACACCACGTGACAATCTGATTTTGACCGTGTCGGGTGGTGGAGGGTTTTAACGACGGTAATTGCAACAACTAAACAACATCAGCTAATTCGAAGTAAGCAGCACAATGCATCTCCTTCATATATATTTATTTATTTATCCCTCTACATAAACAATCTAAAAGTATGTTTTTATTTCTTTAAATGTACAAATCCCATCAGCCCACTCCGTTGTCCTTCTGGGAGTGCACCAATGCCAGCAGCATCGGTTCAGCAGAAAGCAAAACTCTGGACCCGTTTCGCTTTCCACTTTCGGGGTCTCATCAGCAGTCCGGCTCGCTGGTAGGTGGAGGGATCGCGAAGGGGGCGAATCTCGTGATGATTTCATCATCGTGCGATGATTTCTTTATAACGGTGCGACTATTCACGTGGTTCTGCATCATCTCAATCTCGCTGGCGACGCCGTGAGGGAGCCCCCTGAACCCCTCACCCATCCCCCTCACCCACCCCCCTCACCCACCCACCCCCCTCACCCACCCCTCTCACCCACCCCCCTCACCCACCCCCCTCACCCACCCCCCTCACCCACCCACCCCCACCCACCCCCCTCACCCACCCCCCTCACCCACCCACCCCCCTCACCCACCCCCTCACCCATCCACCCACCCCCACCCACCCCCCTCACCCACCCCCCTCACCCACCCACCCCCCTCACCCACCCCCGTTAACCATCGGCTCGCTCGCTCACTCAAGGGTGTTGGGGGTGAGGGATGGTGGTGTGAGGGGTGGTGTTTTGTGGTGGGGGTGGTGTTGGTTAAACTACGTGGCCGGGAGTCAGAGCCTTTCCCTGTACACCTTGGGGTGCGACAGGGATGTCCTCTGGCTCCCACATTATTTAACATCTATTTTGACCGCGAAGTTCGTGAAGCCTTCAATAGCTGTACCGGGGGAATCTCCATTTGGTACAGATATAATGGGAGGCTGATCGATGCCCGGGTGCGATCAAGGGATGGCTCCCTATTGGTCAACCACGTTATGTATGCCGATGATTTGGTAATAGCTGCTCATTCAGAGGAGGAGTTGGAAACGCTGCTGCTGAGACTGGAGCGTGCCACTAAGAGGTGGGGCCTTACCATCAGCCCCACCAAAACTAAGCACATGCCTGGGTATTTTGTACCGTCGGACACTCTACCCCCACAACTCCCAATCGGTAATGGGGCAGTAGTGGAGAGAGTGGAGAGTTTCCCATACCTGGGCAGTGTGCTTATGACCGGCTCCAGTTTAACAGCAGAGGTCTCACTCCGAATCAGTCGAGCGGCAATATATTTTCATCGGTTGCGTAACACTGTGTGGAAGCTACCTGGTCTATCGCTTTGCACGAAACTTCAGGTCTTCTCGGCCACAGTCATTCCGTCTCTTCTCTACGCTTGCGAAACGTGGACCCCCCTAATGGAGCATCTTCGCCGGTTGGAAACATTTAGGCTGGCCTGCCTACGATCCATCCTGGGTTTAACCAGGCTGGATTGTGTGAGGAGCTCACAAATCCTTGAAAGATCTGGGCAAAGTCCCATCGGTGAGCTCCTCCGGCAGGCAAGGCTGCGTTGGCTGGGTCATGTAGCCCGAATGCCCAGCTTTTGTTCGGCCGGATCGAGGGGGCTAAACGGGCGCGGCACGGCTTAGAAAAGAGATGGAGTGATGTGGTACAGGAGGACGTGGAACTGAGTGGACTTGCCTATGACTGGTACCAGCGGTGTCAAGATCGGCCTCTGTGGAGGAGGCTCGTGAAGGACGCTACTGGGCAGTTGGAGGCAGTCGCCCTCCAACAACAACGGAGGGCGGAGGAGCAACGCTCACAACAACGAGCGGAGCGTCGGGTGGCTAAAGCACAGCAAGTTGGCACAGTAGGGGCACAGGTGGTGCATCAGCCAGTCATCTCGGTCAGTCGACCCGTGGCACCTGGGTCTGCCCCGTGACCTCCTGTCAGCGGGCGTTCGACACCTCACGTGGCCTCAAGGTGCACATGGCCTGACACAAGCATCGTGGTGACGTCACCGCCACTTAGTGGCGAATGGCGGTTGTTGTTGTTGGTGGTGTTGGTGGTGGGTGTGGTGTTGGTGGTATTGGTGGTGGGGTGTTGGTGGTGGGGGTGGTGTTGGTGGTGTTGGTGGTAGGGTGGTGTTGGGGTGTTGGTGGTGTTGGGGGTGTTGGTGGTGGGGGTGGTGTTGGTGGTGTTGGTGGTGGGGTGGGGTGTTGGTGGTGTTGGTCGTGGTGTTGGTGTTGGTGGTGTTGGTGGTGGGGGTGTTGGTGGTGTTGGGGGTGGTGTTGGTGGTGTTGGTGGTGTTGGTGGTAGGGTGGTGTTGGGGTGTTGGTGGTGTTGGGGGTGTTGGTGGTGGGGGTGGTGTTGGTGGTGTTGGTGGTAGGGTGGGGTGTTGGTGGTGTTGGTCGTGGTGTTGGTGTTGGTGGTGTTGGTGGTGGGGGTGTTGGTGGTGTTGGGGGTGGTGTTGGTGGTGTTGGTGTTGGTGGGGTTGGTGGTGTTGGGGGTGGTGTTGGTGGTGTTGGTGTTGGTGGGGTTGGTGGTGGGGGTGTTGGTGGTGGTGGGGGTGGTGTTGGTGGTGTTGGTGGTAGGGTGGTGTTGGGGTGTTGGTGGTGTTGGGGGTGTTGGTGGTGGGGGTGGTGTTGGTGGTGTTGGTGGTGGGGTGGGGTGTTGGTGGTGTTGGTCGTTGTGTTGGTGTTGGTGGTGTTGGTGTTGGTGGTGTTGGTGGTGGGGGTGGTGTTGGGGGTGTTGGTGGTGTTGGGGTGGTGGTGGTGTTGATGCTGGGGGTGGTGTTGGTGGTGTTGGTGGTGTTGGTGGTGTTGGTGGTGAGGGTGGTGTTGGGGTGTTGGTGGTGTTGGAGGTGTTGGTGGTGGGGGTGGTGTTGGTGGTGGTGGGGGTGGTGTTGGTAGTGGTGGGCGAGGCTCATTACATTTTCATGGACTCCGCTTCCCACCGCCCCTCTCGCCCCTCTTTGTCTCGAGACCTCCTCCGCCTCCTCCTCCTCCGCCTCCTCCTTCTCCTCCTCCTCCTCCTCCCCGCGCGCGCGACACGGCGCAGCGCCCACGGCGCCCTTCACGGAGCTTCTTCGTCTCCCCCCTCGCTCTCGAGATGCCGCACGCCGGGGTTGGGGGGGGGGCACGGGGGTCATGCGGGTGGGGGGCACGGGGGGAGGGGAGGGGGACCCCAACCGCATCTCAGATCCACAGCCTTCAAACTTAACTTGGAGCTTTTGTGACTGCTGGAATTACTCTTTGGTTCTTTCGGTAAAGTCACGTCGAAAGAGAAAATAATAAATTCAATAATAGCATACGACGTTTTGATTGCAACACAAGCAATCATCATCAGGTATAAATTAAATAGAAAACAAACCTAGTATACTTAGAAATGGTAATGTATTACAACACAGAGAGTCGGCTAACATAACAGTCAACACCATACCTGGTTGATTACGTTCTTGCAGAGAATGCTACATTTGAGAGAGATAAAACATAGAACCGGAGACATATAGACAGACATATAAGCAGAGAGATAACACAGCGAGAGAATGAGCGACAGAAGGAGCGAGAGAACGGGTGAGAGAGTGAGAGAGCGTGAGAACGAGCGAGAGAGCGAGCGAGCGAGGGTTACATAAAGCCCCGTTAAAAAAAAACATTTTACGAAATGATGAACGAAACAAAGTGTCGAATACACCGAGCATCTTCTTGTTTCCATTGATCGTAAAAAAAAAAGAAAAAAAAGATGCATAGAGAGACACATACATAGGCACACTGAGAAAACCACGCCTCTGTGTCGAGACCTTAAATAGAGAGAGAGGGGAGGAGAGAGGGGAGAGGGGGTAGAGAAATTAGCATGTCACCCCCCTCACCCACCCCCCAACTATCACCAGACAATCACAACAACAACAACAACAAGACAAAGATCCCCCTGTAGCCTTTGACAGACTGTTGGGGCAAGTGGCGTTAGCGAGCAGCTATAAATGTTGGCACTGCGGCACACGAGGGGGTGGGTGGCCAACACCACGCCCGGTCGCCTTTGTCTCCCCAGTGGCGATGTTTACCACACCGCACCAGGTACTCGTTTTAGGCTGAGTGGACCTAGGGGAGGCCCAGGACTGGTACAGAACCAACCAGCGGCTTTTAGCTCGCCATCGAACACGGTCAAGCGCTTTCTGATACGCTTCTGCGGCCGTCTGGAACGCTCTGCTTTGCGATATTAGAAAGCCACCCGAG
This sequence comes from Lethenteron reissneri, assembly GCF_015708825.2. NCBI lineage: Eukaryota > Metazoa > Chordata > Hyperoartia > Petromyzontiformes > Petromyzontidae > Lethenteron > Lethenteron reissneri. The sequence continues at coordinate 10,764,738 of NC_083828.1, read as the reverse complement.
CATTGCATCTTTACATCATCGAGTTTGTAAAAGTAATTTCTTTAGAACGGATTTTTGTCTCTCGTTTGTTGTCCTTTCCCCACACCTCTTATCTGCGAAAGAAGTTCAACATACAGTACATACAGACAGCCACAACCACAACCACCGCCACAGTGCCGATGATCACTGTGACATTGTTTTTATAGCTTTATTTTGGTGATTTCGAAAACGTTTTGGTTTAGCCATATTTGTTTGTTGTAGCACAGAGTTAGACTGATAACTTTAATCTAAATCGTCTTATGGTTGTTATTGTTTGACTTGCATCCCACTGGGATTTTTGCACACAGCATTGATATACGGTGCTTTTTCGGGAAGACTTTGGTGTTTTTTTCTGGATTTTTCTGTTGCGCGAAGTCACTTTGAGATGTTTTCTTGTTCATGTTTTTGTTTGTTGCGGTTACACCCAAGTCAAGAGCCGAATGGCTCACAGGGTTATACCTAATACATGAAACTGAAACCATCATCAACAACAACAACTACCCTCACAGCTACAACCGAAACCACTCTACCTCAAACCCCAGCCACAATCACCATCAACCACAACCGATATGCGAATAGAGCAGGGCCCTCTTTTGAGATGTTAACTCCCTCGCCTGGTCTACAGGAGGTCGCGAGTTCGATCCCGACCCTGACGCCTTCTGTATGTTTAGAGTTTGCGTGTCTCTCTCTCTCATCATCATCATCACGGTGGCTAGGAAATGTTAACTTCCTCGCCTGGTATGCAGGAGGTCGTGGGTTCCATCCCGACCCTGACGCCTGCTGTATATTTGGAGTTTGCGTGTCTCTCTCCCCATGGCGCCTCGGGTGGCGGCGTCGGGTGGCGGGAGGGGACCTCACGACACAGACATTGCTCCAGGTGATGATGACGTTGTCGCCAAATACCCCCCTCTCCCCGGTATCGCGTAACCACGCGCGTGTGTGCACCTAGCCTGGCACAAAGCGCCGCTTCGTGGTCAACGTCTGCCGTCGTCGTCTGTTGTTGTTGTCGTTTGTTGTTGGTTGTTGTTGTTATTGTTGTTTGTGGTGGTGCCAAGTCGTCACGTGCGCGCGCGCGCCAGAGAGAGAGAGGCGACGAGGCACGCAGGTTTCTTTTGTGAATAAAGAAAACAGAAACACTTTGACGTTACGGCCCATTAAGGCCATGCCATTGAGCCGACATCGCAGCGGGGGTTGTGGGGGTTGGTGGGCTCAGTGCGGACTTGAAACGACAACAAGCCCAGCCTCGCAGTCCAACAAGGGAGCCTCCCGCGCTCGCCCCAGCGGGTTCGCAATGATGGCCGTTCCCGTAATCGGTCGTTATTCGAGTCTCATAAGATTACGCAAAGAAAAGTAACTGATGTCATTATTTTGTGTCACGTAGCGACCAATGTTATGCACATTAGAGGTTTTTATTTATTTTGGAGGGGATGGGGTGAGTGGGTTAGATCGCGTTGAATATAAGTGTGTCGTTAAACCCGCCACCACCCGACACAGCCAATGGGAAAGGTTTGTCACGTAAACAGAACGTGGCAGGCTAACCGGTGTGTTGGAGAGTAAACCCACAACATGTTGAGCGGTATGCCCTACTAGTAACTAATTGGATAATTAGCTGTGTTGATGATTGATCCAAACGATACTATCGATGTATTTAAAAAAAATGATTCCCTAGCCCCCCACCCCCCACCGTGTATCCCAGCGCTCTGTGTGAAAGCCACGTGGTGAAACAAGCGTTCGCTAAATAAAAAACAAATACTAAACACGGAGTCTCGTGACCGACGTTCATGGGGGCTCTGCCAATGCCGCGCTGCAGGGAGGAGGCGATGACCACCACTGCTGCTGCCGCTGCCGTGTAGTGACCCCAAATGTAATAATTGCGCCGTGTAATTGTACAATTTAAAGATGAAATCCAACACGGACCTTCACGCCGGCTGGTCCACAATGGCCCACAGTTGCCCACAATTATGACGCGAAATGGTGGCCCACGGTGGCCCACAATGATGGCTAAACATGGGCCACAGTGGCCCTCAAGTGTCTACAATGACGACCCACACGGTGGCCCACAATGGCCCACAGTGGCCCTCAAGTGTCTACAATGACGGCCCACGCGATGGTCTACAATGATGGCCCACGGTGGCCCATAATGGCCCCCGACGTCGCGGGATCTTTAACGTCCGCCTCGAGTGAAGCAGCAGACGGTGCCCGCAGTATAATCATTACTGTTGCTGTGAGCACTACGACAACAACGAACGCGGCAGTATTTTAAACAAAACTGTGTTTTTATTGTACGAGGCGAGGCCTCCCATTGAGCTCCTGTGCAGCGCTTCTTCAGAAGCGGCCTCGCCATCACAAGTGGGAGCGCCACGAAGGGGGCTTATCGCCATCATCATCACGTGGAAATGTAGAGCAGCCAAATAATCTGTAGACGCGTGGAATTACTTCTAAATGCGGAGGGAAAAGCCGGAGGAACCGGATAAAAAATCCACGCGACCACGGGGGGGGGGGGGGGTGAGAGACGCAAACTCCAAATATACAGCAGCAGCAGGCGTCAGGGTCGGGATGGAGCCCACCGCGACCTCCTGCATGCCGGGCGAGGGAGTTAACATCTCCGAGCCACCGCGGCGCGTATTGACTAGGGGCGGCCGCTGGAGGTTCGAACCGCGAGGCTCCGCAGTAAGCGGCCACAGCTGGGCCCCGCGTCGTCACCCCCCAATATGGCCGATATCCCCGTGGGATGCATATGCGCATCGATCGATATCTGAATGTGACATCCACGGCATTATCCACCTCCTTCTCCTCCTTCCTCCGCCACTCTCTGAAAAGAGAGAATCGCCCTGCTTGCGCAATCCGCGTCCGCGAGGCGAGGAGACTCTTGAGGAAATCTCGCGTTGGCAGAGCGACTCTCGTCTCGTCTCTCTCTCGACTCTCCTCTCTCTCTCGACTCTCCTCTCTCTCTCTCTCTCGACTCTCCTCTCTCTCTCGACTCTCCTCTCTCTCTCGACTCTCCTCTCTCTCTCGACTCTCCTCTCTCTCTCGACTCTCCTTTCTCTCTCGACTCTCCTCTCTCTCTCGACTCTCCTCTCTCTCTCGACTCTCCTCTCTCTCTCGACTCTCCTCTCTCTCTCGACTCTCCTCTCTCTCTCGACTCTCCTCTCTCTGACGGGCCCGCGGAAGCAGACACGACAGAACTACGACCGCAGATTCCATCGCCTCCTCCCACCCCTTTTTCCGACGCGCCCTGCCACACGAGAGTAATGTGTCGTCGCGTAACGAGTCAAAGCGATATCTTTATTTGTTTGAATTCTCAAAAGCCGGACAAGTTTTTGGCCAACTTAAGTGCGGAACTTAACGTGTCCATTGGGGGGAGGGGGATTTATTTGTGTCGTCATCGGTGGCCAGGCTGAGGTCATCATCAACTCACGAGCTTCCGTTTGTCGGTCCGTTTGTCCACCCGTCTGTCTGCCCTGTCCGCCTGTTCGCTCGTCTATCCGGTCGTGTGTTTGTACGTCCGCCTGTGTGTCTGTGTGTGTGTCTGTGTGTCTGTGTGTCTGTGTGTCTGTCTGTGTGTCTGTGTGTCTGTGTGCCTGTGTGTCTGTAGGCTCCGTCCGTCCGTCCGTCTGTCGGTCTGTGTGTCGGTCTGTGTGTCTGTCTGTGTGTCTGTGTGTCTGTGTGTGTGCCTGTGTGTCTGTGTGTCTGTGTGTCTGTAGGCTCCGTCCGTCCGTCTGTGTGTTTGTGTGTCTGTCTGTGTGTCTGTCGGTCTGTGTATCGGTCTGTGTGTCTGTGTGTCCGCCTGTGTGTCTGTAGGCTCCGTCCGTCCGTCTGTGTGTTTGTGTGTCTGTCTGTGTGTCTGTCGGTCTGTGTATCGGTCTGTGTGTCTGTGTGTCCGCCTGTGTGTCTGTAGGCTCCGTCCGTCCGTCTGTGTGTTTGTGTGTCTGTCTGTGTGTCTGTCGGTCTGTGTATCGGTCTGTGTGTCTGTGTGTCAGTCTGTGTGTCTGTCGGTCTGTGTGTCTGTGTGTCGGTCTGTGTGTCTGTGTGTCTGTCTGTGTATCGGTCTGTGTGTCCGCCTGTGTGTCTGTAGGCTCCGTCCGTCCGTCTGTGTGTTTGTGTGTCTGTCTGTGTGTCTGTCGGTCTGTGTATCGGGCTGTGTGTCTGTGTGTCAGTCTGTGTGTCTGTCGGTCTGTGTGTCTGTGTGTCGGTCTGTGTGTCTGTGTGTCTGTCTGTGTGTCGGTCTGTGTGTCTGTGTGTCGGTCTGTGTGTCTGTCTGTCGGTCTGTGTGTCGGTCTGTGTGTCTGTCTGTGTGTCGGTCTGTGTGTCTGTGTGTCGGTCTGTGTGTCTGTCTGTCGGTCTGTTTGTCGGTCTGTGTGTCTGTGTGTCGGTCTGTGTGTCTGTCTGGTTCCCCCATCCCCCCGCCCCCGGCACGTCGCTCCGTCTGTGCCGGGAGGGGCCAGGGGCAGACCGCCGGCGCCGGTCGACGCCGCTCCCACGCGGCGTGAAGGAGGCGCCACGAGTCGAGTCGACTCGCAGTTCGGTGACCCCCTCCCCCAGTCCCCATCGCTCTGGCCGACAGAGCCGCCACAGCGATCCGAGTTCACACCACCCACCCACCCCCACCACCCACCACCACCCACCCACCACCCCCCACCACAGCCCGGCCGCACCATCACGGCCTGGGGTGAGCTCGGCTCTCGATGTCTCGGACTGAGCCCGCCGGAGGGCGGCACGGCACGCGCGGGGGTGGGCGGCCAGCCCCACGCCCGGCCGCCTTTGTCTCCCCCAGTGACGATGTTTACTACACACCGCAGCCGGGAACTCGTTTGAGGCTGAGTCGACCTAGGGGAGGCCCCAGGACCGGTTCAAATAATCGTCACTGGGTGTTGGCGGCCGTGAGCGGGAATCGAACTCGGGTCGCCGGGTTCGTAGCGCAGCGTAGCGCTAACCGCTCCCCCACCGCTCCCTGCTATACACACCGTACAAAAACAAAGATCCTCCGTGTAGCCTTGATAGACTGTTGGGGCAAGTGCTGTTAGCGAGCAGCACCTATGAACGCCGGCACGGCACACGAGGGGGTGGGTGGCCAGCACCACGCCCGGCCGCCTTTGTCTCCCCAGTGGCGATGTTTAGACACCGCACCGGGTACTCGTTTGAGGCTGAGTCTACCTAGGGGAGGCCCAGGACCGGTTCAAGTAATCGTCACCGGTGTTGGCCGTGAGCGGGAATCGAACTTGGGTAGCCGGGTTCGGAGCGCAGCGCGCTTACCGCTGTACACACACAACTCACACAGTCGGACACACACCACTCACACATAGTCGGACACACACCACACACAGTTTGACGCACACCACACACACAGTCGCACACACCACACACACACACAGTCGGACACACACACAGTCGGACACACACCACACTCACACAGTCGGACACACTACTCACACACACTCACACAGTCGGACACACACCACTCACACACACTCACACAGTCGGACACACACCACTCACACACACTCACACAGTCGGACACACACCACTCACACACACTCACACAGTCGGACACACACCACTCACACACACTCACACAGTCGGACACACCCCACACACACTCACACAGTCGGACGCACACCACTCACACACACTCACACAGTCGTACGCACCCCGCTCCAGCTGTATAATAAATAAAAGCGCGTCGATCGTGGTGGCGCGTGCAGCAGCAGTGGCCGCCGCCGTCTCTACGTGGCGGCCACGAGCAGCAGCGCGGCCACGAGCAGCGGCGCCGCGAGTCGCGGGGACGCGGCCCCGGCCGGCGGGCAGTCCACCCGGCGAGCACCTCCACCACCTCCTCCTCCTCCTCCTGCGTCACCTCCACCGCGATGACGATGATCAACAACAGCACCACCACCAACACCACCAACAACACCACCACCACCGCCGCCGTCGTCATCATCGCCATCGTCGTCATCATCATCACCATCACCACCGTAGGAGCCAAAGTCCCCGCTCCCGGCCAGGAAGTCCTCTCCGTCGAAGCACAACTCCGCCATGTTCCGCTTCACCGCCTCGCAGAACGGCCTCTCGATGCCGTCGCAGACGCAGTCGCTGAGCTGCCGCGCGCCCTGCAGACTCAGCATGCGCTCGATGACGGCGCGGCACTGCGGGGAGCAGCGCGCCCCGTTGAAGAGCTGCCCGCAGCCCCGCAGGTACTCGTCCAGCGTGGCGCTGCAGCGCGGCTCCTCCAGGCACCGATGCCTCGCGTCGGTGCAGCCCACCACCACCCGGCGGCGGCCACCACCACCGCCGCCGCCGGTGTCCGCCGCCGCCGCGGCCGTGAACGTGCGCGGCAGGCAGGGCTCGAGGGCGCTCTTGGTGCGCAGGCAGCGCGGCTCCCGGCCGCAGTCGCAGCTCTCGAGCGCGGGCCCCGAGCGGGTCCGGTTGAGTTGGACCAGCGCCGTGATGCACAGGCTCGGGCAGCGGAGCGAGGCGGCCCCGCCCGCTCGGCCCCTTCCACCGCCCCGCCCGGGACCCGCACCCGCCGGGTCTCCGTCGCGCCAGCCGTCGTCCGAACCTCCTCCACCTCCGCCGTGTCCACCTCCGCCGTGTCTGCCAGCACCTTCCAGAGCTCCACCGCGACCTCCACCGCCGCCGAAAGAAGCGGCGTCGCCGCCGCGCACCGCGTGGCAGGCGGAGACGTAGCCGTCGTAGGCGCGCTTGCACTCCGCCTCCTGGCTGCAGCGCACTATCGCCTCCCAGCACGGCGGCCTCGCCGCCGCCTGCTGCTGCTGCTGCTGGGAGGACGAGGAGAGGGCGAGAGGCGCCCAGCAGAAGAGGAGCAGCGAGAGGGCGACGCGGCACGGGTGGAGAGGCTCCATGGCAGCTGGCCGCGGTCGACGGGAGAGAGGGCGCACAGAGACGCGGGGAGAGATTTGTTGTGGCTGTGAGTTTGTTGTTGTTGTTGTTGTCGTTTTATCTTCTCGAGCTGGGGTCGTCGTCTCCCGGTGTCGCCCTTGACTCGACCGTCTCCGCGGTGGCCGCGTCTTCTGCGCTCCGCGTGTGCACGTGCGCCTCTGCGTCTTCGTCGTCGTGTCTCGGCGTCTCCGCTGTCTCCTTACAATCGCAGGCGTCTTTGATTTTCTCCGCGCGTCTCCCCGCGACGTCTCTCCCCGCGACGTCTCCCCACGATGTCTCCCCCACGATGTCTCCCCCACGATGTCTCCCCACGACGTCTCCCCGCGACGTCTCCCCACGATGTCTCCCCACGATGTCTCCCCGCGACGTCTCCCCACGACGTCTCCCCACGACGTCTCCCCCACGACGTCTCCCCACGATGTCTCCCCCGCGACGTCTCTCCCCACGACGTCTCCCCACGACGTCTCCCCGCGACGTCTCCCCGCGTCCACGCGACTCCCACTCGACTCGGCGCTCCGCTCACGGCCGCCCCGTGTCCGCGCGCCGCCGCCGCCGGAGCCGCGAAGCGGTCGCGACGGAGACGGAACTCACCGCGGCAGAGCGACGTCGCGTTCACGATGTCGCGTTCACGCTGTCGCGTTCACGCTGTCCTTCTGTCCTTCTGCCGTTGAGTTAAACACACGAAGGCCCGGCAGCAGACACTCCTCGGCCTTCAAACGGCGACCTTCACGTCCCCTCGGAGACAGACACCCCGACGAGACCCCGAGATTGTATCCAGATACATGCCGCGTTGGCGCTGCAGCCCGATCTTCAACAGCAGGGCGAGTGGGTGAGGGCGAGTGGGTGGGCGAGAGAGCGAGCGACTGGGTGAGTGGGTGTGCGAGTGAGTGAGTGTGAGAGTGGGTGAGTGGGTGTGCGAGTGAGTGAGTGTGAGAGTGGGTGAGTGTGTGTGCGAGTGGGTGAGTATGAGAGTGGGTGAGTGTGTGCGCGAGAGGGTGAGTCGGGGAGGGAGAGAGGGCGAGTGAGTGTGAGAGTGGCTGGAGAGTGAGTGAGTGGAAGAGAGGGGGAGAGATTGGGAGAGAGCGAGAGGAGGGGTGGTGTTATGGGGGTGTGGCATTTGGAGAGAGTAAAATGTGCGAGCGTGAGAGAGAGGGGGGGTGGAGGGTGCCGGGTCGTCGATGGGAGACGGGGGGGAGGGAGGCACCAGGGAGGGAGAGAGGGGGAGGAGAGAGGGGTGGGGAGCGGTGGAGCAGCGGTTAGCGCGCTACGAAGCCGGCGATCCCAGTTCGATTCCCGCTCACGGCCATCACCAGTGACCTGGGCCTCCCCGAGGTCGACTCAGCCTCAAATTAGTATCGAGTGCGGTGTGTAAACATCGTTACATGGGAGACATGTAACGATGTTTGGCAACCAACCCCCTCGTGTGCCGTTCCGGCCTTTACAGGTGCTCGCTAAGAGCACTTGCCCCTGCAGCCTGTGAAAGCTACACGGGTGAAATTTGTCTGTTGAGTCGGAAAGAGTGCGAAAGAGAGGGAGGATCAGAGGGGTGAGTGTGAGTGAGTGAGGGTGTGAGTGAGTGAGTGAGGGTGTGAGTGAGTGAGTGAGGGTGTGAGTGAGGGTGTGAGTGAGTGAGGGCGTGAGTGAGTGAGGGTATGTGTGAGTGAGTGAGGGTGTGAGTGAGTGAGGGTGTGAGTAAGTGGGTGAGGGTGTGAGTGAGTGAGGGTGTGAGTGAGCGAGGGTGTGAGTGAGTGAGGGTGTGAGTGAGGGTGTGAGTGAGTGAGGGTGTGAGTGAGTGGGTGAGGGTGTGAGTGAGTGAGGGTGTGAGTGAGGGTGTGAGTGAGTGAGGGGGTGAGTGAGTGAGGGTGTGAGTGAGTGAGGGCGTGAGTGAGTGAGGGTGTGTGTGAGTGAGTGAGGGTGTGAGTGAGTGAGGGTGTGAGTGAGTGAGGGTGTGAGTGAGTGAGGGTGTGAGTGAGTGAGGGCGTGAGTGAGTGAGTGAGGGTGTGAGTGAGTGAGGGTGTGTGTGAGTGAGTGAGTGAGGGTGTGAGTGAGTGAGGGTGAGTGAGTGAGGGTGTGAGTGAGTGAGTGAGGTGTGAGTGAGTGAGGGTGTGAGTGAGGGTGTGAGTGAGGGTGTGAGTGAGTGAGGTGTGAGTGAGGGTGTGAGTGTAGGGTGTGAGTGAGGGTGTGAGTGAGTGAGGGCGTGAGTGAGTGAGGGTGTGTGTGAGTGAGTGAGGGTGTGAGTGAGTGAGGGTGTGAGTGAGTGGGTGAGGGTGTGAGTGAGTGAGGGTGTGAGTGAGGGTGTAGTGAGTGAGGGGTGAGTGAGTGAGGGTGTGAGTGAGTGAGGGCGTGAGTGAGTGAGGGTGTGTGTGAGTGAGTGAGGGGGTGAGTGAGTGAGGGTGGTGAGTGAGTGAGGGTGTGAGTGAGTGAGGGTGTGAGTGAGTGAGGGTGTTGTGTGAGTGAGTGAGTGAGGGTGTGAGTGAGGGTGTGAGTGAGTGAGGGTGTGAGTCAGTGAGGGTGTGAGTGAGTGAGGGTGTGAGTGAGTGAGTGACGGTGTGAGTGAGTGAGGGTGTGAGTGAGGGTGTGAGTGAGTGAGGGTGTGAGTGAGTGTGTGAGTGAGTGAGTGAGGGTGTGAGTGAGTGAGTGAGGGGTGAGTGAGGGTGTGAGTGAGTGAGGGTGTGAGTGAGTGAGGGGGTGAGTGAGGGTGTGAGTTGAGTGAGGGTGTGAGTGAGTGAGGGTGTGAGTGAGTGAGGGTGTGAGTGAGTGAGGGTGTGAGTGAGGGTGTGAGTGAGGGGTGTGAGTGAGTGAGGGTGTGAGTGAGTGAGGGTGTGAGTGAGTGAGTGAGGGTGTGGTGAGAGTGAGGTGTGAGTGAGTGAGGGTGTGAGTGAGTGGAGGGTGTGAGTGAGTGAGGGTGTGAGTGAGTGAGTGACGGTGAGTGGAGTGAGTGAGTGTGAGTGAGGGTGTGAGTGAGTGAGGGTGTGAGTGAGGGGTGTGAGTGAGTGAGGGTGTGAGTGAGTGTGTGAGTGAGTGAGTGAGGGTGTGAGTGATGAGTGAGGGTGTGAGTGAGTGAGGGTGTGAGTGAGTGAGGGGTGTGAGTGAGTGAGGGTGTGAGTGAGTGAGGGTGTGAGTGAGTGAGGTGTGAGGGAGTTGAGTGAGGGTAGTGAGTGAGTGAGTGAGGGTGTGAGTGAGTGTGTGAGTGAGTGAGTGAGGGTGTGAGTGAGTGAGTGAGGGTGTGAGTGAGTGACGGTGTGAGTGAGGGTGTGAGTGAGTGAGTGAGGGTGTGAGTGAGTGAGTGAGGGTGTGAGTGAGTGAGGGTGTGAGTGAGGGTGTGAGTGAGTGAGGGTGTGAGTGAGTGAGTGAGCGTGTGAGTGAGTGAGTGACGGTGTGAGTGAGGGTGTGAGTGAGTGAGTGAGGGTGTGAGTGAGTGAGTGAGGGTGTGAGTGAGTGAGTGAGGGTGTGAGTGAGGGTGTGAGTGAGTGAGTGAGTGACGGTGTGAGTGAGGGTGTGAGTGAGTGTGTGAGTGAGTGAGTGAGGGTGCGAGTGAGTGAGTGAGGGTGTGAGTGAGGGTGTGAGTGAGTGAGGGTGTGAATGAGTGTGTGAGTGAGTGAGTGAGGGTGTGAGGGTGTGAGTGAGTGAGTGAGTGAGGGTGTGAGTGAGTGTGTGAGTGAGTGAGGGTGTGAGTGAGTGTGTGAGTGAGTGAGGGTGTGAGTGAGTGAGGGTGTGAGTGAGGGTGTGAGTGAGTGAGGGGGTGAGTGAGTGAGGGTGTGAGTGAGTGAGTGAGGGTGTGAGTGAGTGAGGGTGTGAGTCGGAGAGAGTGTGGGGGAGGGTCTTACGGGAGGGGTGTGCTCGGAACGTCGGACGCGGTAATGCAGCTGTAGGCGCAGCCCCTGCAACGCCTCACGCAGCACACTGCGGCGGAAGGGGGCTCCACTCGAGGGAGCTCGGGCGGTGCTCGTACCCATTCGGGCTGAACGATGAATCGATTTCAAATTGAAGTCGCAATTTGAAGTAATGCGATTAGCAAATCGCAAAAGCTGCGATTTTTTGTGATTTGAAAAGTCCTACTATTACTTTCTTATTGGAAGTGTTGTATTTTTTATTATTATAACTTTATTTATTTAACTTAACAATTGTTCTTTGTTTGATTGTTCTATTTCAATGATTTTTTTTATAAATACATGTTGGAAGCAATTTATATATTTAAAGTTATCATCCTTGCATTAGAATATCTAGAGCAGTTCATATGTTGATTGTATCGTGTGGCAATGCACCATCGCATGTTTTAAATATGTTACACAGCTTGACTTAAACAAATGTAATCGCAAATCAAATCGCAATCGCTGTCTGATTCTGTCCATACTTCACCTCGCTGGCGCGTGCGCGAGTTTGGCGGGAAGCATCGACGGCGTGCAGGACAAGCGGGGAGCCAGCTGTAGATTTGGAGTTTGCGGTGTCTCATCATCATCATCATCACGGTGGCTAGGAGATGTTGACTACCTCGCCTGGTATACAGGAGGTCGTGATGAGTTCGAGCCCGACCGTGACGCCTGCTGCTGTAGATTTGGAGTTTGTCTCTCTCTCATCATCATCATCACGGTGGCTAGGAGATGTTGACTACCTCGCCTGGTACACAGGAGGTCGCGATGGGTTCGAGCCCGACCGTGACGCCTGCTGCTGTAGATTTGGAGTTTGCGTGTCTCTCTCTCGTCATCATCATCACGGTGGCTAGGAGATGTTGACTACCTCGCCTGGTATACAGGAGGTCGTGATGAGTTCGAGCCCGACCCTGACGCCTGCTGCTGCTGTATATTTGGAGTTTGCGTGTCTCTCTCCCCGTGGTCGCGAGGATTTTTCTCCTGCGGTCCCCCCCCCACCCCCCACTTTGAGAATCAACACCACCACGCGTTTAGAGTCATTTGGCTACTGATATAAATGTCCACGTAATGATGACGATGATGACGATGATGATGATGACAATGACGACGATGTCGACGATGATGATGATGACGATGACAACGATGATGATGATGATGACGATGATGATGACGATGATGACGATGACGACGATGACGATGATGATGACGATGACGACGATGTCGACGATGATGACGATGATGATGACGATGATGACGATGACGACGATGACGATGATGTCGGTGAGTCCACGTCGTTGAGCTATCGTTTGTGATGGCCAGGTGGCTTCTGTAAACGAGCTACGAAGCTCAGCAGGCCCTTGCCTGGTAAAGTTAAACAAACCTTGTCTAGTTGAGTTCATTAAGATGCACTCGGCTGTCCCGCTCACACAAAGCGGACGAGGACCCCCCCGCGTGCAGCCTGAACAAAGTGTCCGGGGCCAGTGTTGTGAGCAGCGAGTAGCAGCAGCAGCTATGGAGGCCGGCACCACGCCCGGCCGCCTTTGTCTCCCTCGGACCGGTTAAGATATCGGACAGCGATGTTGGCCGTGAGCGGGAATCGAACTCGGGTGGTTGCTGCTGGCTGGCTGGGTGGCTGGGTGGGTGGCTGGCTGGCTGGGTGGCTGGGTGGCTGGCTGGCTGGGTGGCTGGGTGGGTGGCTGGCTGGGTGGCTGGGTGGCTGGCTGGGTGTCTGGGTGGGTGGCTGGGTGGCTGGGTGAGTGTCTGGCTGGGTGGCTGGGTGGCTGGCTGGGTGTCTGGGTGGGTGGCTGGGTGGCTGGGTGGCTGGGTGGGTGGCTGGGTGGCTGGGTGAGTGTCTGGCTGGGTGGCTGGGTGGCTGGCTGGGTGTCTGGCTGGGTGGCTGGGTGGCTGGGTGGCTGGGTGGGTGTCTGGCTGGGTGGCTGGGTGGCTGGCTGGGTGTCTGGGTGGGTGGCTGGGTGGCTGGGTGGCTGGGTGGGTGTCTGGCTGGGTGGCTGGGTGGCTGGGTGAGTGTCTGGCTGGGTGGCTGGGTGAGTGTCTGGCTGGGTGGCTGGGTGGCTGGGTGGCTGGCTGGGTGTCTGGCTGGGTGGCTGGGTGGCTGGGTGGCTGGCTGGGTGTCTGGCTGGGTGGCTGGGTGGCTGGGTGGCTGGGTGAGTGTCTGGCTGGGTGGCTGGGTGGCTGGGTGAGTGTCTGGCTGGGTGGCTGGGTGGCTGGGTGGCTGGCTGGGTGTCTGGCTGGGTGGCTGGGTGTCTGGGTGGGTGGCTGGGTGGCTGGGTGGCTGGGTGAGTGTCTGGCTGGCTGGCTGGACACGGCGCGCTCACCAAACCTCTCTCCCTCGCCACGACCACGGGTGGCACATGGCGGCCTCTAGCGCACACTCTGCATAGCACGCGCGGAGTAACGCGGAGTAATGCAGGGTAACGAAGAGTAACGCGGAGTAACGCGGGATGACGCAATGTAACGCGGAGTAGCGCGGAGTGACGCAATGTAACACAGAGTAACGTGAAGTAACGTGAGGTAGCGCGAAGTAACGCGAATTAACGTCATGTAACGCGGGGTAACGGGGAGTAACGCGAGGGTAACCGGAGGGTAAACATCAGTGGCAGTGATGAGTTACTTCCGCGTTAGTGAGAGTGTGAGAGAGAGAGAGTCAGAGAGTGTGAGTCGGAGAGAGTGAGAGAGTCAGAGAGTGTGAGTGTGAGTGAGTGAGAGTGAGAGAAAGTCAGAGAGTCAGAGAGTGTGAGTGAGAGTGTGAGTGAGAGTGTGAGTGTGAGAGAAAGAGTCAGAGAGTGTGAGTGTGAGTGAGTGTGTGAGCTGGAGAGAGTGAGAGAGTATGTGAGAGTGTGAGTGAGAGTGTGAGTGAGAGAGTGTGAGTGAGTGTGTGAGCTGGAGAGAGTGAGAGTGAGTGTGTGAGTGAGAGAGTGTGAGTGAGAGTGTGAGCTGGAGAGAGTGAGAGAGTGTGAGTGAGAGTGTGGGTGAGTGTGTGAGCTGGAGAGAGTGAGAGAGTGTGAGTGAGTGTATGAGTGAGAGTGTGAGCTGGAGAGAGTGAGAGAGTGTGAGTGAGAGTGTGAGTCGGAGAGAGTGAGTGAGAGTGAGAGAAATCGAATCAGCGGCAGGGAGGGAGGGAGGGGGGGACGAAGAGGGGGAGGGAGGAGGGGAGGGATGGGGGGAGGGGGTATGGGAGGAGGGGAGGGATGGGGGGAGCGGGAGGGATGGGGGGAGGGGGTATGGGAGGAGGGGTAGGGGTGGTGTCACTCATCACTCATCCGCCGGGGACATGCACCTGCAATTCTGCCCCCACTTCACGCACAAAGGCAAATGTCCCCCCCCCCCTCCTATACACCGTCGGGCAGATGCGCGCCGTGTCCCGGCAAGGCCGCCTGAGCGGGACTCGATCGCGACGGAGCAGCGAATGTGCGGGGCCCAAGTTCTTTGGCACCGGCAGCAAATCCGTGTATGTGACCTGCGCACCGGTAGCTGGCTGCGAGCAAGCCGCCGTCTCACTCGCACCGTCCCAAGCACGCCCCGCGTCCACGGGCGGCAGTCGCCGGGAGCTCCGGGGAGCCGTGCGGCGCTGGAAGGGGGAGTGGTGGTGGTCGCGGGCTGCTGAGGAAATGGAAAATGCCTCGGCGACTCGTGATCGCAACTCCACGAGAAAATGAAACTTGCGTGCGTTGTACTCCTTTCGCACCGTGCACAGGCAACTGAGCTAATTGGAGGTGCGGGGGGAGGACAGCAAACTAAACACACACAAAGCAGTTCTCAAGAAATAAATGTTCTATAAGAAATCACTTTTGCGGTGCCACACCTATTGCCATTCTTAATGGCAAGAACGGTGATCTGGTCTCCGACCCCCCCAGGAACAGGTTCGCAGATTTGTTGAGCATTTCTGTGACCTTGAAGGAAGGGAAATGCCTCAGCCCAGATAATATAAATAAATACATACAACACAATCAATGTATAATACATACACGCATATAAATACGTATAAGATAATGCACATATAAGACATACATATGAATACATATAATATAATTCATACATTATTCATGCATACAAATACGTTAAACATTATTATTATATCATGCATATAAGTAAAAAATACATACAACATAATTTCTAGAAAATACATACATATAACACAGTTCCTATATAATACATACATATAGCATAATTCACATATAATACAAATATTTAAATACATATAACATTATGCACATAAAATACAAATATATAGATACATATAACATAATTCACATATAATACAAATATATAGACACATATAACATAATTCACATATAATACAAATATATAAATACATATAACATAATTCACATATAATACAAATATATAGATACATATAACATAATGAGACAAGGTGGGGATGATCGTGGCGAACCGGTAGCTGCTGCTGCTGTTGGAGGGTGTGGGGGTCGGGGGGTGCTAGGGGGCGGGGGGGTCACGGGGAGGAGCTGAGAATCGATCTCCGTTACCTGCGGCTCTCTCCCTCGCTCGCTCGCCCATCCTTGCCGCTGTCTCCTCTTCCCACTCATCTCCCCCCCACCCTTCATTCATTCTCCCCCCGCAGCTCTCCCCACGTGTCTGCGCCGTGTGTTGTGTTTTTGTCGGGAGCGAGCGAGCGAGCCAGAGGGAGGGAGACATTCCTCGGTCTCAGTTGACGCGAATCGCATTACTGCGGCCCCATCGCTCAGGGCTGTCCCCTTCTCGCCCGTGGCGGCCTCGAGGAGTCAGCGGGAGGAGGGGGAGGAGGGGGAGAGGAGGAGAAGAGGGGGGAGGAGGGGGGTGTAGGGACCCCCCCGCTTGGCATCCCTCGTCAGCAATGGGCACAGCGGTGGTGGTGGTGGCGCTCACTGTGGAGCCGCACAGCGAGAAGGCGCGCCGGTTCTATTCCCAACACGGGCGCCGTGCTGTTGTGCGGGGGTTGTGTGGGTGTGTGTTGTGTGTGTGTGGGTTGTGTGTGTGTGTGGGTTGTGTGTGTGTGGGTTGTGTGTGTGTGGGTTGTGTGTGTGTGGGTTGTGTGTGTGGGTTGTGTGTGTGTGGGTTGTGTGTGTGTGGGTTGTGTGTGTGTGGGTTGTGTGTGGTTTGTGTGTGTGGTTTGTGTGTGTGGGTTGTGTGTGTGGTTTGTGTGTTGGTTGTGTGTGGGTTGTGCGTGTGTGGGTTGTGTGTGGGTTGTGTGTGTGTGGGTTGTGTGTGGGTTGTGTGTGGGTTGTGTGTGTGTGGGTTGTGCGTGTGTGGGTTGTGTGTGGGTTGTGTGTGTGTGGGTTGTGTGTGTGGGTTGTGTGTGGGTTGTGCGTGTGTGGGTTGTGTGTGGGTTGTGTGTGTGTGGGTTGTGTGTGTGGGTTGTGTGTGGGTTGTGTGTGTGTGGCTCCCCCCTGAAGTGCAGTGCGAGTCTGTGTGGATGTTGAACTTCTTTCGCACCATATGAAGCCACGGCGACCCGAGTTCGATTTTCGCTTACGGACAGCAGCCAGTGAGGATTATCTGGATCGGTACTGGGCCTCCCCTAGGTCGACTCAGTCTCAAATAAGTACCTGGTGCGGTGCGCAAACATCGCCTTTAGGGGAGACGAAGGCGGCCGGGCGTGGTGCTGGCCACCCACCCCCTCGTGTGCCGGCCTTCACAGGTGCTCGCTCACAGCACTTGCCCCTACAGTCTGTTCGGGCCTTTAACCGACTGTTGGGGCAAGTGCTGCTTGCGAGTAGCACTCGTAGGGGGTGGTGTGGCCAGGACCACGCCCGGCCGCCTTTGTCTTCCCAGTGCTGATGTTTTATACACAGGTAATACGTTAAGGCTGAGTCGACCTAGAGGAGGCCCAGGACCGGTTCAGATATTCGTCACCGATGTGGGCAGTGAGTGAGGATTCCAACTCGGGTGGCCGGGTTCCTCGCTTCTGCGGCCGTCTGGAACGCTCTGCCTTCCGGTGTTAGGAAGCCACTGGTAGTTGTGCACTTTTAACATCGATTTTGACAAACTCATTTCTTTAAAGATGCCTTTGCGTTGAGTTCGTTGTACTTCCCCCGCACTTCCAATGAACGCGGTTGGCCAGCGTGCGGTGCGAGCGGGGTTCCACGTACACACACAGCGCTGCGCGCTAACCACTGCGCCACCGTTCCCCACGGGAACAACTCACAATCTCGCCGCTGCAGAGGAGTTTGAAGTCATCACGAATACGCTGTACTCAACCAAGCGAACTTGGGTGGGGAGAGGGGTGGTTTAACTCAACACGTTTGTCAATAGCACCAATGGGCGACGTTTCGAGCCATGGCCCATATTCAAGATGCCCTTCTCTCCACAGCCGATGTGCCTGGGAAGGAGGGCCATTGCCTGAAACGTCGTGCATCGCACATTGTTGTTGGCGATATGCGCTGAGCGTGATGGGTTGTTGTTTTTTTTCTTCATCAAATAGTCATTATCGCCGGTCTCCACTCAGGGAAGGTGACGTCACCAGCGCGCTTGTGCCAGGCTAGGTGCACGCACGGAGAGGACAAGCGAATCGAACTCGTCCAGCCTACACGCTGATCCTCCCCACCCCCCCCCCCTAAAAAGACAAAGATCCCCCGTATAGTCTTCGGTTCTTTCGGTAAAGTCACGAAGAAAGAAATAAAATAAAATAATAATAAAATACAATTTTTGAGTACTTGTAAATGTTGTGGATTCACTCTTCACACAGACACCGGTGGGCTAAGTAGTGAACTATTTTGTCTTTTGTCAACGTGACACTTTTTTACTGATTGGCCGTGTCGGGTGGTGGAGGGTGGCGACGCATTTATCAGCAACGCGATCTCACCCAAAAACCTTTATTATGAATCCCCCGTGTAGCCTTAACAGACTGTAGGGGCAAGTGCTGTTAGCGAGCGGCACGCGAGGGGGTGGGTGGCCAGCACCACGCGCGACCGCCTTTGTCTCCCCAGCGGCGATGTTTATACACCACCACCAGGTACTCATTTGAGGCTGAGTCGACCTATGGGAGGTCCAGGACCGGTTCTGATAATCGTCACCGGTTGTTTGCGGTGGCTCGTGAGCGGAAGGGGGGGGGAATGGAACCTCGGCTGGTTTCGTAAGTGCCCCCACCGCTGCCCCCACGGCTGCCCCCACCGCTGCCCCCACCGCTGCCCCCACGGCTGCCCCCACCGCTGCCCCCACGGCTGCCCCCACCGCTGCCCCCACCGCTGCCCCCACGGCTGCCCCCACCGCTGCCCCCACGGCTGCCCCCACCGCTGCCCCCACCGCTGCCCCCACGGCTGCCCCCACCGCTGCCCCCACGGCTGCCCCCACCGCTGCCCCCACCGCTGCCCCCACGGCTGCCCCACCGCTGCCCCCACCGCTGCCCCCACCGCTGCCCCACCGCTGCCCCCACCGCTGCCCCCACCGCTGCCCCCACCGCTGCCCCCACCGCTGCCCCACATTCCCGGCAGCGTGACCCCTTGACCCGAGGGGTGGGCGTCGTGTGACCGCATTCCTGGCAGCACGACGTGGGTTCTGTAGAGAGACAGAGAGAGAGAGAGGGGTACCTGTGCTGTGGGGTATGTGCTGTGTGTGTGCTGTGTGTGGTGTGTGTGTGGTGTGTGTGTGTGTGTGTGTGTGTGTGTGTGTGTGTGGTGTGTGTGTGTGTGGTGTGTGTGTGGTGTCTGTGTGCTGTGTGTGTGCTGTGTGTGTGCTGTGTGTGTGTGCTGTGTGTGTGCTGTGTGTGGTGTGGTGTGTGTGCTGTGTGTGTGTGGTGTGTGTGTGCTGTGTGTGTGTGCTGTGTGTGTGGTGTGTGTGGTGTGTGCTGTGTGTGCTGTGTGTGCTGTGTGTGTGCTGTGTGTGGTGTGTGTGTGGTGTGTGTGTGGTGTGTGTGTGTGTGGTGTGTGTGTGGTGTCTGTGTGCTGTGTGTGTGCTGTGTGTACTGTGTGTACTGTGTGTGTGCTGTGTGTGGTGTGTGTGTGTGTGTGCTGTGTGTGCTGTGTGTGTGCTGTGTGTGTGGTGTGTGTGTGCTGTGTGTGTGGTGTGTGTGTGTGTGTGGGGTGTGTGCTGTGTGTGCTGTGTGGTGTGTGTGTGGTGTGTGTGTGCTGTGTGTGCTGTGTGTGTGCTGTGTGTGGTGTGTGTGTGCTGTGTGTGCTGTGTGCTGTGTGTGTGCTGTGTGTGTGGTGTGTGTTCTGTGTGTGTGGTGTGTGTGTGGTGTGTGTGCTGTGTGTGTGTGCTGTGTGTGCTGTGTGTGTGGTGTGTGTGTGGTGTGTGTGCTGTGGTGGGGCTGTGTGCTGTATGTGTGTGCTGTGTGTGTGGTGTGTGGTATGGGGTGTGTGTGCTGTGTGGTGTGTGTGTGCTGTGTGTGTGGTGTGTGTTCTGTGTGTGTGGTGTGTGTGTGGTGTGTGTGCTGTGTGTGTGTGCTGTGTGTGCTGTGTGTGTGGTGTGTGTGTGGTGTGTGTGCTGTGGTGGGGCTGTGTGCTGTATGTGTGTGCTGTGTGTGTGGTGTGTGGTATGGGGTGTGTGTGCTGTGTGGTGTGTGTGCCGAATGTGTGATGTGTGGTGTGGGGTGTGTGTGGTGTGTGTGTGGTGTGTGTGCTTTGTGTGTGTGCTGTGTGTGTGTGGTGTGTGTGTGTATGTGTGTGTGTGGTGTGTGTGTGCTTTGTGTGTGTGCTGTGTGTGTGCTGTGTGGTGTGTGTGGTGTGTGCGTGGTGTGTGTGTGCTGTGTGTGTGTGGTGTGTGCTGTGTGGTGTGTGCTGTGTGGTGTGTGCTGTGCTGTGTGTGTGCTGTGTGTGTGCTGTGTGTGTGTGTGCTGTGTGGTGTGTGTGTGCTGTGTGGTGTGTACTGTGTGGTGTGCTGTGCCGTGTGTGTGTGATGTGTGTGGTGTGTGCTGTGGTGTGTGTGTGTACTGTGTGCTGTGTGCTGTGTGGAGTGGGGTGTGCTGTGTGGTGTGTGTGCTTTGTGGTGTGTGCTGTGTGTGTGCTGTGCCGTGTGTGTGTGATGTGTGTGGTGTGTGCTGTGGTGTGTGTGTGTACTGTGTGCTGTGTGTGTGCTGTGGGTGTGTGTGTGTGTGGTGTGTACTGTGGGGTGTGTGTGTGTTTGGAAACACGCATTGAGATTATTTAGATAATTGTAGCTGCCATAAATGCATACCCGTAAACCCCATATCAGTGCCTGCCTCATTACAGACCAATTCAGACCTTATTGGTCACCCCGTGCCCTTATACATCTCGACGTTCCTCCTACAAAGTCCCATCACAAGGGAGAAACACAAACAAATAAACACAAACAAATAGACACAAACACAGAAACACAAACACAGAAACACAGACAAATCTACACAAACAAATAGACACAAACACAGAGACACAAACACAGAAACACAAACACAGAGACACAAACACAGAAACACAAACAAATAGACACAAAACATTTTTGTTGCCCTATCGAAACGGCTGTACTTCGCATGGACCTGAAAACTCAGTTTCCCTGCACAAGAATACGGGGTAAAGCGTGTGGGTGGACAGGTTTGTAATTGTCCAAATGATGGACACCTTTGTTGAGCGGCTATCATTTGTGATCGCCAGGTCGCTTCTGAAATATAAGTTAACAGCTCAGTGGGCTTTGCTTGGTAGGATGGGGGTGGTTTAGTTTTAATGGTTTTTGTTTGGGTGATTTGTTTACCTTTATCGTACGTTGCACTACTATCGCGTTTATTTTATTTTATTTTTTATTGGCCGCCGCTACTGGACATCTGTGAAAAGTGCAAGTATTGTGGTTAATGCAGACGTGATTCCTCGTAAATAGGTATCAGTTTTGTTGCCAGAAAAAATGGAAAAACCCTCTTCACATGAGACCGTCTATTGTCGGCGGCACGACTTAGTCAGGACAGACGGTCGGCTGTCTGACGAGCGGCGCCTCGGGATGGTGAAGACGACGACGACGAGGAGGAGAGGCTGGCGATGACAAGGTGGTGGTGACGAGGAGAGGCTGGCGATGACAAGGTGGTGACGAGGAGGAGGAGGAGGAGAGGCTGGCGATGACAAGGTGGTGGTGACGAGGAGAGGCTGGCGATGACAAGGTGGTGACGAGGAGGAGGAGGAGGAGAGGCTGGCGATGACAAGGTGGTGGTGACGAGGAGGACGATCTTGAGCAGCACGACGGGGATCATCCCACTTCCAGCAACAGCCCCGAGCTCCCGTCTGGGCCCCTCTCGTACGCCCAGCGCGGCCTCGCTCCGTTCCCGGCCACGCCCCCTTCTGGAACCTTCTAGTGGGTTCCCGGGGCTTCCCGATGGGCCCCCTCGGTGACCTTTCCCATCGGTGACCTTTTCCCTTTGGGTGCCCCCCTCTCGTGTCTATCGTGGCCTGCTGACGTCAGTGCTGCCGTACACCGCAGTTCACCTTCTCCGCCAGCAGCCAGCGCTATAGCACTACACTTTGATACCGGCAAAAACTATCCAATTTTGCAGTGGAACGCTGGTAGCCGTGGGCCTCTGGGATGTTGACGTCACCGACTCGTGTCTCTGTTGTTGTTGTTGTTGATGTTTGTGCTTATTTTGTTTTCGTGGCGTTCCTTGATCTGTTCGTTAACATTTTTTTTCACTTTCTGAGAAGTTTATAATTTGCTTGGTGGTTGTTAGAGATTGAAAACGAATTTCTCTAAAACGGATTGTTGCGTGTGTGTGTTAGTTTGTTGTCCTTCCCAGCGTGGTTAGCTACGTACGGTGCGAAAGAAGTTCAACATGCACACATTAGCACGGTTGGCTATGTACGATGCGGAAGACTTTCAACATACGTACATCAGCACGGTTGACTACGTATGGTGAGTAAGATGTTCAACAGACATACACGTGAATACATAATATGATTTGGCCCTAATATATATAACTAATGCACAGCGTTGTGAGATGCGATTAGCGTGAATGACGCTGCTGTATATAATTACATTATCATTATTGTTAGTAGTAGTAGTGATGATGAATAGATAACGACTCATCATAGCACCGTGTATGGAGCACAGGAGCTGAGCACGTAGACGAAGGAGACCCAGACCGTCAGCAACAAACAGCACCGCTCTCAATGGTGGGCGGTCGGCGAGAGTGCAACGCGCACCTTCGAATTGAGCGTCGATTGTCGGGGAGAGAGACGGTGATGGTGGTGGTGAAGGTGGTGGTGAAGGTGGTGGTGAAGGTGGTGGTGAAGGTGGTGGTGATGGTCATGGTGGCGATGGTGGTGGTGGTGATGGTGGTGGTGAAGGTGGTGAAGGTCGTGGTGATGGTCATGGTGGCGATGGAGGTGGAGAAGGTGGTGGTGAAGGTGGTGGTGAAGGTGGTGGTGAAGGTGGTGGTGATGGTCATGGTGGTGATGGTGGTGGTGAAGGTGGTGGTGATGGTCATGGTGGTGATGGTGGTGGCGAAGGTGGTGGTGATGGTTATGGTGGTGATGGTGGTGGTGAAGGTCATGGTGGTGATGGTGGTGGTGATAGTGATGATTGGTGGTGATGGTGGTGTTGAAGGTGGTGGTGATGATAACGGTGGTGGTGGTGGTAATGATGGTGGTGATGAGAGAAGGGGTTGCAGGGGGTGAGGCGACCTGCAGTGTGGTGAGTGATAGCAACACCACCACCAACACAACACCAACCACAACACCACTACCACCACCACCACCACCAACCACAAAAACCACCACCACAACTTCCACAGCAACACCACCACCACCAACCACAACACCACTACCACCACCAACAACCACAAAAACCACCACCACAACTTCCACACCAACAACACCACCACCACCACCAACCACACCCAAAACAATTCCAACACGACAGCCACAAAAACCACCACCACAACTTCCACACCAACAACACCACCACCACCACCACCAACCACACCCAAAACAATTCCAACACGACAGCCACAAAAACCACCACCACAACTTCCACACCACCACCACCAACCACACCCAAAACAATTCCAACACGACAGCCACAAAAACCACCACCACAGCTTCCACACCACCACCACCAACACACCCAAAACAATTCCAACCACGACAGCCACAAAAACCACCACCACAACTTCCACACCAACAACACCACCACCACCACCAACCACACCCAAAACAATTCCAACACGACAGCCACAAAAACCACCACCACAACTTCCACACCACCACCACCAACACACCCAAAACAATTCCAACACGACAGCCACAAAAACCACCACCACAACTTCCACACCACCACCACCAACACACCCAAAACAATTCCAACACGACAGCCACAAAAACCACCACCACAACTTCCACACCACCACCACCAACACACCCAAAACAATTCCAACACGACAGCCGCAAAAACCACCACCACAACTTCCACACCACCACCACCAACACACCCAAAACAATTCCAACACGACAGCCACAAAAACCACCACCACAACTTCCACACCACCACCACCAACACACCCAAAACAATTCCAACACGACAGCCACAAAAACCACCACCACAACTTCCATACCACCACCACCAACCACACCCAAAACAATTCCAACACGACAGCCACAAAAACCACCACCACAACTTCCACACCACCACCACCAACCACACCCAAAACAATTCCAACACGACAGCCACAAAAACCACCACCACAACTTCCACACCACCACCACCAACACACCCAAAACAATTCCAACACGACAGCCACAAAAACCACCACCACAACTTCCATACCACCACCACCAACCACACCCAAAACAATTCCAACACGACAGCCACAAAAACCACCACCACAACTTCCATACCACCACCACCAACACACCCAAAACAATTCCAACACGACAGCCGCCCAGCATGGCCGTCGCCTCGCGCCGCGTGCCACGTGACGCGTGACACGTGACGCGTGACACGTGACGCGTGACACGTGACGCCCTCAATCGGCGCTCGCCAACAGCAGCGCCGACCTCGCCACCTGCCGCCGGCTTTGGGGTCCCTGACCCCGGACGCACGGGGTCCCTGATCCAGGGGTCACGGGGCCATTCTCGAGGAACACATTTTCGTAGCAAAGACAAAGGTCTCCCCCCTCCCCAACCGTATAGCCTCAGAGATTGTTGGGGGCAAGTGCTGTTCGCGAGTGGCACCTGTGAAGATGCCACGGCACACCCAGGGGATGTGTGGCCAGCAGCACGCAACATGTCAGGCAGACAAAGACACACACGCAACATGCACACACTAATAACACACATGCAACAGACACACACGCAACATGCACACACCAACAACAGACACACACACACAACAGACACACACACCACAGACACACACGCAACATGCACTCACACGCAACACATCAGATTAAGAAAGACACAACAAAATACATAATAGACAGACACGCAAAATGTACACACACAGATACGTAACAGCCTGAGTGGAATCGTCCCTATCCTGCAATGCAATTAAGCGGACAATGTTTGTGTTTGCATGTACGTTGAACTTCTTTCACGCCGTATGTAGTCAACCGTGATAATCGGAAGTGCAGGGGAAGGTCTTCAAGTTACAGACAGATAATGATTTAAACAGCAACAGCCCCAATCAATGAAGTCTTCATTTCTAAAGCAATATTTCGTGCAAAGGATGCCATTCAAAGTGCTGTACAGATGTAGTGTAGCACAAGTCGGAGACGAAGTAGTTGCAGGAGGCACCTTCTTTATTAATACTCTTGAGGTTCAACAGGTTCGCCTCCGTCCTTCTCGATGTCGTACGGCCCGGCCCAGACACGACCCCGTCCGCGTTGCACCGGCGGCGTCGACCGAGACAGCCAACGACTGTCCGGCCGCGCGACGATCGCGTGAAGGCGGCAGCGACGACGAGACGAGTCCACTCCCAGAGCCGGCAGCCCGGAGCTCCTCGCTCTCCGCTGCTTTTATCCTACTCGTCGTGGCCTGGCTCCGCCCAGGCTCCGCCCTAGCCACGCCTCCCTTCTCGAACCCACGAGCGGGTTCCAGGCAGAGGTCGCAATCGGGTATCCGATACCCGTACCCTACCCGATACCCAGTACGGGTACGGCTACCCATTTGTGACCCTGGTGCGGCTGGGTACGGGTACGGGTAGGCCGTGAGTCACTGGTGAGTAACCGTTTGTCACTCATTTCCCAACTTCTTGACTCTTCTCACAATTAAAATTCCTAGAATCAACCCACCCACGCCTGCAACATGGCTTCATCCCAGAGGTTGCAATCGGGTACCTGATACCCGTACCCTACCCGTACCCGGCCGGGTATCGGGTGGGGTACGGGTAACCCGTACCCGTTTGCGACCCTGGTGCGGCCGGGTACGGGTACGGGTAAGGAATCAAAACCCGTTTGCGACCTCTGGTTCCAGGGGCCTCCCTTTGAGGTCTTCCGTGACCCTTGCCCCAGTTCCTCTGCCCTGCCGGCACACAGCCGTGCATGTGGTCGACGGCGTGTGCGCTGTCCACCGCATTTTCCGCTGCTGGACAGCAGTCGGCGCTGTGTCACTACACAGATATACAAATTACATTATTAAAAGACTAAATCGCAGCAAGAATACAAGCAATTTCAAAACAAAATTAATAACAAAACTAAAAACAAAGCTCCTGTGGCTTAACTGATACCGGAAGGGAAGAGCGTTCCAGACGGCCGCAGAAGCAGCGCGGCGGCGACCGCCGTCTTCGTGCGATGGGCAGCAGCCAAAAGTCGCCGCCGCTGCTGCCGCTGCTGAGCGGAGTTGGCGTGATGACGATGGTTCGTGCTGCCTGACGACACCAGCGAGGGGACTTGGTGTGTGCGCTTCGTTTGTGGCGAGCGCTTTGTGTGCGGCGAGCGCGACCTCAATAGGAACGCATTCGTTAGGAGAAGACAACGTCTCCTTGCCATGTTTGTCTCGCCAACAAAATACATAAAAAACACAAAATAGTTGTACACACGCGCCGTCGTGTTGTGTACACGTGCCAACGTGTTGGTACACATGTCATCGGCGGCTAGGAGATGTTAACTACCTCGCCTGGTATACAGGAGGTCGTGGTGGGTTCGATCCCGACCCTGACGCCGGCCGTATATTTGGAGTTTGCGTGTCGCGTGGGTTGTTCTGCGGATCCTCCGGTTTTCCCTTCCACATTCAGCATGAGCGTCCACGTGTCTAGAGAGGATGTGGCTGCTGCTGCTGCCGCTGTACATTCCCACGCGGCGACGGCGAAGATGATGACGACGATGACGATGATGACGATGATGATGACGATGACGGCGACGATGACGATGATGATGACGATGACGGGCCGCCACGTCGTTGGAGCTATCGTTTTTCACAGCCAGGGTCGCTTCTGGAACAACAAAGAGCTGCGTAGCAACTCAAGTGGGGCGCTGAGCTGGTACAACACAAAAACAATAGTTTGCCTTTAGTAAATACTGAGGAGCAGAAGAGGAAATCAACGTTTGGTTTTTAGTCCGGTCTTAAAATCACCAAATTGTCACGGCTGATCGGTGATGGCGGTGTGGGTGGGGGTGGGGGTGGTGCTGGTGGTGGGGGTGACGGTGGTGGAGGTGGTGGAGGTGGTGTGGGTGGTGGTGGGGGTGGTGGTGTGGGTGGTGGTGGGGGTGGTGCTGGCGGTAGGGGTGGCGGTGGCGGTGAGGGTGAGGGTGGTGGTGGTGGGGGTGATGGTGGTGGGGGTGGAGGTGGTGTGGGTGGAGGTAGTGTGGGTGGGGGTGGCGGTGGTGGTGGTGGTGGTGGTGGTGGAGGTGGTGTGGGTGGAGGTAGTGTGGGTGGAGGTGGCGGTGGTGGTGGAGGTGGTGGAGGTAGTGGAGGTGGGGGTGGCGGTGGTGGTGGAGGTAGTGTGGGTGGGGGTGGAGGTGGAGGTGGTGGAGGTAGTGTGGGTGAAGGTGGTGTGGGTGGGGGTGGCGGTGGTGGTGGAGGTGGTGGAGGTAGTGTGGATGGGGGTGGAGGTGGTGGAGTGGGTGGAGGTAGTGTGGGTGGGGGTGGCGGTGGTGGTGGAGGTGGTGGAGGTAGTGTGGGTGGAGGTGGTGGAGGTAGTGTGGGTGGGGGTGGCGGCGGTGGTGGTGGTGGTGGTGGAGGTGGTGTGGGTGGAGGTAGTGTGGGTGGAGGTGGCGGTGGTGGTGGAGGTGGTGGAGGTAGTGGAGGTGGTGAAGGTAGTGTGGGTGGAGGTAGTGTGTGTGGGGGTGGCGGTGGTGGTGGTGGTGGGGGTGAGGGTGGTGGAGGTGGTGTGGGTGGAGGTAGTGTGGATGGGGGTGGTGGTGGTGGTGGTGGTGGGGGTGGAGGTAGTGTGGGTGAGGGTGGTGGTGGTGGAGGTGGTGTGGGTGGAGGTGGCGTGGGTGGAGGTGGTGTGGGTGGTGGTGGTGGTGGTGGAGGTGGTGTGGGTGGAGGTGGTGTGGGTGGCGGTGGTGGCGGTGGTGGTGGTGGTGGAGGTGGTGTGGGTGGAGGTGGTGTGGGTGGAGGTGGTGTGGGTGGAGGTGGTGTGGGTGGGGGTGGTGGTGGTGGTGGAGGTGGTGTGGGTGGAGGTGGTGGTGGTGGAGGTAGTGTGGGTGGAGGTAGTGTGGGTGGTGGTGGTGTGGGTGGGGGTGGTGTGGGTGGAGGTGGTGTGGGTGGTGGTAGTGTGGGTGGGGGTGGCGGGGTGGGTGTTTAGTAAACTCTGCGGGGAGAGGAGCTACTGAGAGGGGGGGGGGGCTCCGGATGTGAGAGTTTATCGGTAAACACGGATCCGTTGAGACCTCTCTCTGCCTCTCTCTGCCCCCCCCTCCCCTTTCTCTAGCCCCTCTCTTTCTTTTTCATGAAGTTTAAAGTTTAATTTCTATTTCTGTAAGAATAAAACAGTTATTAAGAGATTTTTAATAGATCCATAGTTCAGAATCTTGAGGGTGAAGCCATCAACTTTATTTACGAGTTATTTCTTTTAATCCCTAGAGAGGCCAGGGAATTAACTGATGACATCCGGGAACATGCAGGTATCACTTGATGGTACGGCTTCTCTGCCCTTCGCATCTTCTGGGACAAAGTGAATAAAAACGACTTCCAGGCGCCGTAAAGTCCTGGACCACGCAGGGCACAATGTATCACATTACACCACGTGGTGTGCTAAGATCATCATTGCTGCAAACAGGATTCCACACGAATATAAGATGTGACCATCATATCACACAGTGCAAGCCAATTGCCATAATGTTCTTATTTTTTAAGAAATTATCCACAACATTCTCGTCAGACAATCGCAGAAAATAGACATTCCATCATATTAAAAAAACACATTAGAAAAAAACTTAAATGTGAGTGGTGTGTCATGATGCTGGCAAAGGTTATCATTTCCTGAATCCACCTAGCCTGGCACAGCAGTCATCTCATGGCACCTGCGGGGTCTGTGCCGTGACCTCTTCGTGCACCTAGCCTGGCACAGCAGTCAACCCATGGCACCTGGGTCAGTCCCGTGACCTCTTGCCAGCGGGCCTTCGACAGTTCACGTGGCCTCGAAGTGCACATTGCCTGGCACAAGCGCCGTGGTGACGTCACCGTCACTGCAGCGCGCGCTTTCAGATGCGCTTCTGCAGATGTAGATGCCACTGGTTCTTCACGTTCTGCAGATGTAGATGCCACTGGTTCTTCATGTTCTGCAAATATAGTTGCCACTGGTTCTTCACGTTCTGCAGATGTAGATGCCACTGGTTCTTCACGTTCTGCAAATATAGTTGCCACTGGTTCTTCACGTTCTGCAGATGTAGATGCCACTGGTTCTTCACGTTCTGCAAATATAGTTGCCACTGGTTCTTCACGTTCTGCAGATGTAGATGCCACTGGTTCTTCATGTTCTGCAAATATAGTTGCTACTGGTTCTTCACATTCTACAGATGTAGATGCCACTGGTTCTTCACGTTCTGTAGATGTAGATGCCGCTGGTTCTTCACGTTCTACAGATGTAGCTGCCACTGGTTCTTCACGTTCTACAGATGTAGATGCCACTGGTTCTTCACGTTCTGTAGTTGTAGATGCCGCTGGTTCTTCACGTTCTACAGATGTAGCTGCCACTGGTTCTTCACGTTCTACAGATGTAGATGCCACTGGTTCTTCACGTTCTGCAGATGTAGATGCCACTGGTTCTTCATGTTCTGCAAATATAGTTGCCACTGGTTCTTCACGTTCTGCAGATGTAGATGCCACTGGTTCTTCACGTTCTGCAAATATAGTTGCCACTGGTTCTTCACGTTCTGCAGATGTAGATGCCACTGGTTCTTCACGTTCTGTAGTTGTAGATGCCGCTGGTTCTTCACGTTCTACAGATGTAGCTGCCACTGGTTCTTCACGTTCTGCAAATATAGTTGCCACTGGTTCTTCACGTTCTGCAGATGTAGATGCCACTGGTTCTTCATGTTCTGCAAATATAGTTGCTACTGGTTCTTCACATTCTACAGATGTAGATGCCACTGGTTCTTCACGTTCTGTAGATGTAGATGCCGCTGGTTCTTCACGTTCTACAGATGTAGCTGCCACTGGTTCTTCACGTTCTACAGATGTAGATGCCACTGGTTCTTCACGTTCTGTAGTTGTAGATGCCGCTGGTTCTTCACGTTCTACAGATGTAGCTGCCACTGGTTCTTCACGTTCTACAGATGTAGATGACACTGGTTCTTCACGTTCTACAGATGTAGCTGCCACTGGTTCTTTACGTTCTGTAGATGTAGATGACACTGGTTCTTCATGTTCTGTAGATGTAGATGCCACCACCGCCAGCTATTGCGCGGTGGTTGAACTTACGACTCTCGATCCGAACAGGCGACTTGGACATACGGACAGGTTTGTTCGTATCTCTCAAAGTTCGTAAGTCGAATGTTCGTAAGTAGAGGAGTCTATGCACGTAGTGGTGGACGGCGGCTGTACATTTGTTATGTTAATCTCGTGGCTTTCACAGCCTGTACCACAATTCTGGCAACGTCCTGATGGTGCTGATAATGCTGCTGATGATGCGGCTGATGATGCTCATGCTCATGATGCTAATGATGATGCTGCTGATGATAATGCTGCTGCTGATGGTGGTGATGATGATGTTGATGCTGTTGATGAGGATGCTGCTGACGCTGGGTTGTTGCTGGTTGCCCGCGACACGTGCGATCCCCGTTGTCGGCACGCGCCGTGGAGCGCTCTCCGGCATCGCAGCGGCGGTGCTGCTCGGAGCACGGAGGGCGGCGCGGGAACGTCGCTCACGTTGACAGCTTCATTAGAAACTAAACCTTAAACATTTTTATTTTATTTTACCAAGGAAGCCCCACTTTTTCGGAAGCGACCTTGCTATCACAAATGACAGCTCAACCAAGTGGGCCGATCATCATCATCATCATCATCATGTGGACATTTATAGCAGTAGGCAAACACTCTCAATGCAAGTTCATTGTAAATGTGGAGGAGAAAAAATCGGAGGACCGGAAGAAAAATCCACTCCACCACGGGGAGAGAGAGAAACACACACCGCAAACTAAAAATATACAGCAGCAGGCGTCAGGGTCGGGATCGAACCCACGATCTCCTGCGCACCAGGCGAGGTATTCAACGTCTCCTAGCCACCGTGATGATGAGAGAGAGAGACACGAAAACTCCAAATATACAGCAGCAGGCGTCAAGGTCGGGATCGAACCCACGACCTCCTGTGTACCAGGCGAGGTAGTTAACATCTCCTAGCCATCGTGATGATGATGATAGAGAGAGACACGCAAACTCCAAATATACAGCAGGCGTCAGGGTCGGGATCAAACCCACGACCTCCTGTGTACCAGGCGAGGTAGTCAACATCTCCTGCCACTGTGATGGTGGTGGTGGTGGAACCCACGACCTCCTGTACACCAGGCGAGGTAGTCAACATCTCCTAGCCACTGTGATGGTGGTGGTGGTGGAACCCACGACCTCCTGTACACCAGGCGAGGTAGTCAACATCTCCTAGCCACTGTGATGGTGGTGGTGGTGGAACCCACGACCTCCTGTACACCAGGCGAGGTAGTCAACATCTCCTCGCCACTGCGGCGCCCCAATCACCGTGTCGGGTGGAGGAGGGTGCACAGCACAACATTTCACTTCCACAGCGATCTGAGCCAAAAATTTATTACAAATCTCTCCTACTCCGTTACGATGACTCCCATGATGATGATGATGGGATTCTCTCGTCATGTACAGGTGTGATTGTTGTTGGCATGGGCCAGGCCGACGGGTCCTCTTCACGGCGTGAGCGTGGAGACTCCGCCTGCCACGGCTCGCCAGAGGCAGACTCTGCGGCGTGTGGGCATCGGTCAACAGTTGTCCATCACTGCTGCTGGGTCACGTTTGCTTAAATGTGTTGTGATGGTGGGTTCAGACAAGAGGGGGTCACACGTGCAGCTGTACAAGAACTGCTGGGGTTCTATAACACAAAGCGCAGTGGCCGTGTGAGTCTTACAATCATCAGCCCACGCGCGACCTCACCTCCTCCTTAGTTCACTCACCTATTCACCTGTGCAATCACTCACCGACTCACTCACACACTCACCTTCTCGTGCGTTCATTCACCTATTCACCTGCGCAATCACTTACCTACTCGCTGACTCGAACACTCACTCGCTTACTCACTCACACACTCATTCACACACTCACTCGCTCACTCACGCACTCAGTCGCTCATTCACTCACACTCACTCACACGCTCATTCACTCACACTCACTCGCCCGCTTACTCACTCACTCGCTCACTCACTCGACAACTCACTCACTCGCTCACTCACACACTCACTCGCCAACTCACTCACTCGCTCACTCACTCACACACTCACTCGCTCACTCACTCACACACACAACCACTCACACACTCACCTCCTCGTTCGTTCACTCACCTATTCACCTACGCAATCACTCACCGACTCGCTCACTCACACTCACTCACCCCCCTAATCGCTCCCTCAATCACTCACCTACTCGCTCACTAACTTGCTCACTCACCTACCCACTTACTCGCCTACTCATTCCCATACTCACTCACTTACTAGCTCACTCACCCACTAACTCACATACTTGCTCACTCACACACTCACTCACCCACCTACTCACTCATACACCCAGTCACTCACTCACTCACCCGCTCGCGCACTCATTCGCTCACCCCCTCGCTCACTCAGCCCGCTCACTCATCTGCCCGTGACCCCTGGCCGATCTTCTGTGATTCACTGACCCGTGACCACGTGGCCTCGAGGGGGGGCGAACTGAAGAATCCGGGATTAGGGATGAAGGGGTGGGGAGGGGGTGCGGGATGGAGGGTGGGGGGAGGGTGGGTCTGGGGGGAGGGGTGGAGGATGCGGGGGGGGGGGGCATTAGGGGAGGGATGTTTAGTTCTCACTCGACATTAGGCTGGCTGGGAAGTCAGACATTTCGGCATAAGGCACTACCACTAGAGTACAAGGCACGCCTATCCATAATTCTTCATTATTGTACTTTACATCAAAGAGAAAAATCCACGCGACCACGGGGAGAGAGAGAGACACCGCAAACTCCAAATATACAGCAGGCGTCAGGGTCGGGATCGAACCCACGACCTCCTGTATACCAGGCGACGTAGTTAACATCTCCTAGCCACCGTGATGATGATGATGAGAGACACCGCAAACTCCAAATATACAACAGGCATCGTCAGAGTCGGGATCGAACCCACGACCTCCTGTGCACCAGGCAAGGTCGTCAACATTTCCTCGCCACTGCAGCGCCCCAGCACCAGCTGCTGGGTGGACAGAGGCGGTGTGGGAATGTCGCCGCCCGTGGTTGCAATCTCCGCGCCGGGAACTAGAGTCGAACCGCGTCCCCCACGTGGAGCGCAAGCCCCGCCGTGCTGTCCACCACTCCACCCCCGTGCTGTCCACCACTCCACCCCCGTGCTGTCCACCACTCCACCCCCGTGCTGTCCACCACTCCACCCCCGTGCTGTCCACCACTCCACCCCCGTGCTGTCCACAACTCCACCCCCGTGCTGTCCACGACTCCACGCCCGTGCGGTCCACAACTCCACCCCCGTGCGGTCCACGACTCCACCCCCGTGCGGTCCACAACTCCACCCCCGTGCGGTCCACGACTCCACCCCCGTGCTGTCCACGACTCCACCCCCGTGCGGTCCACCACTCCACCCCCGTGCGGTCCACAACTCCACCCCCGTGCGGTCCACGACTCCACCCCCGTGCTGTCCACGACTCCAACCCCGTGCTGTCCACAACTCCACCCCCGTGCGGTCCACAACTCCACCCCCGTGTGGTCCACGACTCCACCCCCGTGCTGTCCACAACTCCACCCCCGTGCGGTCCACAACTCCACCCCCGTGTGGTCCACGACTCCACCCCCGTGCTGTCCACGACTCCACCCCCGTGCGGTCCACGACTCCACCCCCGTGCTGTCCACGACTCCACCCCCGTGTGGTCCACGACTCCACCCCCGTGCTGTCCACAACTCCACCCCCGTGCGGTACACGACTCCACCCCCGTGTGGTCCACGACTCCACCCCCGTGTGGTCCACGACTCCACCCCCGTGCTGTCCACGACTCCACCCCCGTGTGGTCCACGACTCCACCCCCGTGTGGTCCACGACTCCACCCCCGTGTGGTCCACGACTCCACCCCCGTGCTGTCCACGACTCCACCCCCGTGTGGTCCACGACTCCACCCCCGTGCTGTCCACAACTCCACCCCCGTGCGGTCCACGACTCCACCCCCGTGTGGTCCACGACTCCACCCCCGTGTGGTCCACAACTCCACCCCCGTGCTGTCCACGACTCCACCCCCGTGTGGTCCACGACTCCACCCCCGTTTGGTCCACTACTCCACCCCCGTGTGGTCCACGACTCCACCCCCGTGCTGTCCACGACTCCACCCCCGTGTGGTCCACGACTCCACCCCCGTGCGGTCCACGACTCCACCCCCGTGTGGTCCACAACTCCACCCCCGTGCTGTCCACGACTCCACCCCCGTGTGGTCCACAACTCCACCCCCGTGTGGTCCACGACTCCACCCCCGTGCGGTCCACGACTCCACCCCCGTGTGGTCAAACGACTCCACCCCCGTGCGGTCCACGACTCCACCCCCGTGCGGTCCACGACTCCACCCCCGTGTGGTCCACAACTCCACCCCCGTGCTGTCCACGACTCCACCCCCGTGCGGTCCACGACTCCACCCCCGTGTGGTCCACTACTCCACCCCCGTGCTGTCCACGACTCCACCCCCGTGCTGTCCACGACTCCACCCCCGTGCGGTCCACGACTCCACCCCCGTGCTGTCCACGACTCCACCCCCGTGCGGTCCACGACTCCACCCCCGTGCTGTCCACGACTCCACCCCCGTGTGGTCCACGACTCCACCCCCGTGCGGTCCACGACTCCACCCCCGTGTGGTCCACGACTCCACCCCCGTGCGGTCCACTACTCCACCCCCGTGCGGTCCACTACTCCACCTCCGTGCGGTCCACGACTCCACCCCCGTGTGGTCCACGACTCCACCCCCATGCGGTCCACTACTCCACCCCCGTGCGGTCCACGACTCCACCCCCGTGTGGTCCACGACTCCACCCCCGTGCGGTCCACTACTCCACCCCCGTGCGGTCCACGACTCCACCCCCGTGTGGTCCACGACTCCACCCCCGTGCTGTCCACGACTCCACCCCCGTGTGGTCCACGACTCCACCCCCGTGCTGTCCACGACTCCACCCCCGTGTGGTCCACGACTCCACCCCCGTGCTGTCCACAACTCCACCCCCGTGCGGTCCACGACTCCACCCCCGTGTGGTCCACGACTCCACCCCCGTGTGGTCCACGACTCCACCCCCGTGCTGTCCACGACTCCACCCCCGTGTGGTCCACGACTCCACCCCCGTGTGGTCCACTACTCCACCCCCGTGTGGTCCACGACTCCACCCCCGTGCTGTCCACGACTCCACCCCCGTGTGGTCCACGACTCCACCCCCGTGCTGTCCACAACTCCACCCCCGTGCGGTCCACGACTCCACCCCCGTGTGGTCCACGACTCCACCCCCGTGTGGTCCACAACTCCACCCCCGTGCTGTCCACGACTCCACCCCCGTGTGGTCCACGACTCCACCCCCGTTTGGTCCACTACTCCACCCCCGTGTGGTCCACGACTCCACCCCCGTGCTGTCCACGACTCCACCCCCGTGTGGTTCACGACTCCACCCCCGTGCGGTCCACGACTCCACCCCCGTGTGGTCCACAACTCCACCCCCGTGCTGTCCACGACTCCACCCCCGTGTGGTCCACAACTCCACCCCCGTGTGGTCCACGACTCCACCCCCGTGCGGTCCACGACTCCACCCCCGTGTGGTCAAACGACTCCACCCCCGTGCGGTCCACGACTCCACCCCCGTGTGGTCCACAACTCCACCCCCGTGCTGTCCACGACTCCACCCCCGTGCGGTCCACGACTCCACCCCCATGTGGTCCACTACTCCACCCCCATGCTGTCCACGACTCCACCCCCGTGCTGTCCACGACTCCACCCCCGTGCGGTCCACGACTCCACCCCCGTGCTGTCCACGACTCCACCCCCGTGCGGTCCACGACTCCACCCCCGTGCTGTCCACGACTCCACCCCCGTGTGGTCCACGACTCCACCCCCGTGCTGTCCACGACTCCACCCCCGTGCTGTCCACGACTCCACCCCCATGCGGTCCACGACTCCACCCCCGTGCTGTCCACGACTCCACCCCCGTGCGGTCCACGACTCCACCCCCGTGCTGTCCACGACTCCACCCCCGTGTGGTCCACGACTCCACCCCCGTGCGGTCCACGACTCCACCCCCATGTGGTCCACGACTCCACCCCCGTGCGGTCCACTACTCCACCCCCGTGCGGTCCACTACTCCACCTCCGTGCGGTCCACGACTCCACCCCCGTGTGGTCCACGACTCCACCCCCATGCGGTCCACTACTCCACCCCCGTGCGGTCCACGACTCCACCCCCGTGTGGTCCACGACTCCACCCCCGTGCGGTCCACTACTCCACCCCCGTGCGGTCCACGACTCCACCCCCGTGTGGTCCACGACTCCACCCCCGTGCTGTCCACGACTCCACCCCCGTGTGGTCCACGACTCCACCCCCGTGCTGTCCACGACTCCACCCCCGTGTGGTCCACGACTCCACCCCCGTGCTGTCCACAACTCCACCCCCGTGCGGTCCACGACTCCACCCCCGTGTGGTCCACGACTCCACCCCCGTGTGGTCCACGACTCCACCCCCGTGCTGTCCACGACTCCACCCCCGTGTGGTCCACAACTCCACCCCCGTGCTGTCCACGACTCCACCCCCGTGTGGTCCACAACTCCACCCCCGTGTGGTCCACGACTTCACCCCCGTGCGGTCCACGACTCCACCCCCGTGTGGTCAAACGACTCCACCCCCGTGCGGTCCACGACTCCACCCCCGTGCGGTCCACGACTCCACCCCCGTGTGGTCCACAACTCCACCCCCGTGCTGTCCACGACTCCACCCCCGTGCGGTCCACGACTCCACCCCCATGTGGTCCACTACTCCACCCCCGTGCTGTCCACGACTCCACCCCCGTGCTGTCCACGACTCCACCCCCGTGCGGTCCACGACTCCACCCCCGTGCTGTCCACGACTCCACCCCCATGCGGTCCACGACTCCACCCCCGTGCTGTCCACGACTCCACCCCCGTGTGGTCCACGACTCCACCCCCGTGCGGTCCACGACTCCACCCCCGTGTGGTCCACGACTCCACCCCCGTGCGGTCCACTACTCCACCCCCGTGCGGTCCACTACTCCACCTCTGTGCGGTCCACGACTCCACCCCCGTGTGGTCCACGACTCCACCCCCATGTGGTCCACTACTCCACCCCCGTGCGGTCCACGACTCCACCCCCGTGTGGTCCACGACTCCACCCCCGTGCGGTCCACTACTCCACCCCCGTGCGGTCCACGACTCCACCCCCGTGTGGTCCACGACTCCACCCCCGTGCTGTCCACGACTCCACCCCCGTGCGGTCCACGACTCCACCTCCGTGCGGTCCACGACTCCACCCCCGTGTGGTCCACGACTCCACCCCCGTGCTGTCCACGACTCCACCCCCGTGCTGTCCACGACTCCACCCCCGTGTGGTCCACGACTCCACCCCCGTGCGGTCCACTACTCCACCCCCGTGTGGTCCACGACTCCACTCCCGTGTGGTCCACTACTCCACCCCCGTGTGGTCCACGACTCCACCCCCGTGCGGTCCACTACTCCACCCCCGTGTGGTCCACGACTCCACCCCCGTGCGGTCCACTACTCCACCCCCGTGTTGTCCACGACTCCACCCCCGTGTGGTCCACTACTCCACCCCCGTGCGGTCCACTACTCCACCCCCGTGTGGTCCACGACTCCACCCCCGTGCTGTCCACGACTCCACCCCCGTGTGGTCCACGACTCCACCCCCGTGCGGTCCACTACTCCACCCCCGTGCTGTCCACGACTCCACCCCCGTGTGGTCCACGACTCCACCCCCGTGCGGTCCACAACTCCACCCCCGTGCTGTCCACGACTCCACCCCCGTGCGGTCCACGACTCCACCTCCGTGCGTTCCACAACTCCACCCCCGTGCGGTCCACGACTCCACCCCCGTGCGGTCCACCACTCCACCCCCGTGCGGTCCACGACTCCACCCCCGTGCTGTCCACCACTCCACCCCCGTGCTGTCCACAACTCCACCCCCGTGCTGTCCACAACTCCACCCCCGTGCTGTCCACCACTCCACCCCCGTGCTGTCCACGACTCCACCCTCGTGCGGTCCACCACTCCACCCCCGTGCTGTCCACCACTCCACCCCCGTGCTGTCCACCACTCCACCCCCGTGCGGTCCACCACTCCACCCCCGTGCTGTCCACCACTCCACCCTCGTGCGGTCCACGACTCCACCCCCGTGCTGTCCACGACTCCACCCCCGTGCGGTCCACGACTCCACCCCCGTGCTGTCCACGACTCCACCCCCGTGCGGTCCACGACTCCACCCCCGTGCTGTCCACGACTCCACCCCCGTGTGGTCCACGACTCCACCCCCGTGCGGTCCACGACTCCACCCCCGTGTGGTCCACGACTCCACCCCCGTGCGGTCCACTACTCCACCCCCGTGCGGTCCACTACTCCACCTCCGTGCGGTCCACGACTCCACCCCCGTGTGGTCCACGACTCCACCCCCATGCGGTCCACTACTCCACCCCCGTGCGGTCCACGACTCCACCCCCGTGTGGTCCACGACTCCACCCCCGTGCGGTCCACTACTCCACCCCCGTGCGGTCCACGACTCCACCCCCGTGTGGTCCACGACTCCACCCCCGTGCTGTCCACGACTCCACCCCCGTGCGGTCCACGACTCCACCTCCGTGCGGTCCACGACTCCACCCCCGTGTGGTCCACGACTCCACCCCCGTGCTGTCCACGACTCCACCCCCGTGCTGTCCACGACTCCACCCCCGTGTGGTCCACGACTCCACCCCCGTGCGGTCCACTACTCCACCCCCGTGTGGTCCACGACTCCACCCCCGTGTGGTCCACTACTCCACCCCCGTGTGGTCCACGACTCCACCCCCGTGCGGTCCACTACTCCACCCCCGTGTGGTCCACGACTCCACCCCCGTGCGGTCCACTACTCCACCCCCGTGTTGTCCACGACTCCACCCCCGTGTGGTCCACTACTCCACCCCCGTGCGGTCCACTACTCCACCCCCGTGTGGTCCACGACTCCACCCCCGTGCTGTCCACGACTCCACCCCCGTGTGGTCCACGACTCCACCCCCGTGCGGTCCACTACTCCACCCCCGTGCTGTCCACGACTCCACCCCCGTGTGGTCCACGACTCCACCCCCGTGCGGTCCACAACTCCACCCCCGTGCTGTCCACGACTCCACCCCCGTGCGGTCCACGACTCCACCTCCGTGCGTTCCACAACTCCACCCCCGTGCGGTCCACGACTCCACCCCCGTGCGGTCCACCACTCCACCCCCGTGCGGTCCACGACTCCACCCCCGTGCTGTCCACCACTCCACCCCCGTGCTGTCCACAACTCCACCCCCGTGCTGTCCACAACTCCACCCCCGTGCTGTCCACCACTCCACCCCCGTGCTGTCCACGACTCCACCCTCGTGCGGTCCACCACTCCACCCCCGTGCTGTCCACCACTCCACCCCCGTGCTGTCCACCACTCCACCCCCGTGCGGTCCACCACTCCACCCCCGTGCTGTCCACCACTCCACCCTCGTGCGGTCCACGACTCCACCGCCGTCGTTCAGCCAGCTCCCTTTCACTGTCTCAGTTTAAATAACCACACACACGCGGAGCTGTTGCGAGCGCTGCAATAGATCATTGTAAATCATCGCCACGATGGCGAGGAGATGTTCACTCTCTCGCCTGGTGTACAGGAGGTTCTGGGATCTATCCCGACCCTGACGCCTGCTGTATATTTGGAGTTTGCGTGTCTCTCTCCCAGTGATTGCATGAATTTTTCTCCGGGTCCTCCGATTTTCCCCTCCACATTGAGAATCAACATCACGGTGTTTAGAGTTCTTTGGCTACTGCTATACATTTACACACGACGACGACGATGATGATGATGATGATACGCCCACTTCGTTTGAGCTTCCATTCAGTAGCAGCCAGGTCGCTTCTGAACGAGAGCGACGAGCAGCTCAGTGGGGCCTCACCCGGTAAACTAAATTTGTATTTTATATATATATACGTGTGGCGTGAACCGTTAACCGGTTTTTTTCCATTCGGTTACCGGTAACGCAAGAAGACCCACACGGACGCGAGCGAGCCGGGCTACTCGTGCGCGTCGCTGTTGGAGTGCGGCCTGCGGAGTTTATTTGGGAGTCGAGTGGAGGAGTTTATTTGAGACTCCGTCACCCGTGATGTTTGGGGTCAAAACTCAGGGAGGGACGGAGGGCGGTGGGGGGGAACGGGGGGGGGTCTCCCACCATCACCCCTCCCCTGCATCTCGCTTCCCTCTCCACTCCGCTTGCCTCTCCTCACTCCCCACCCGTCTCTCCCCCCTGCCCCCTCTCTCCCCCTCTGTCTCCCGTGTTATGTGCTGGATGTTTTTTGTTGTGTTAAATACTTGAGGGCGCCGCGGTGGCTAGGAGATGTTAACTACCTCGCCTGGTATACAGGAGGTCGTGGGTTCGATCCCGACCCTGACGCCTGCTGCTGCGTATTTGGATTTTGTGTGTCTCTCTCTCTTCCCGTAGTCGCGTGGATTTTTCTCGGGGTCCTCTCACTGCGCCCTCTCCCCACCCCACGTGCGCTCTCTCTCCCCACGTGCGCCCTCTACTCGTCTCGCAGTGTCTGTGTCGGGATCCGAGTCGGCACCCTCCTGCTCCTCCTGACCTCTCCACCATCCGCCTGCGAATCCGATCACTCCTCCTCCACCTCCACCTCCTCCTCCACCTCCTCCTCCACCTCCTCCTCCACCTCCTCCTCCACCTCCTCCTCTACCTCCTCCTCCACCTCCTCCTCCACCTCCTCCTCCACCTCCTCCTCTACCTCCTCCACCTCCACCACCTCCTCCTCCTCCACCAGCATCACCACGCGGGAGAAACCCAACACCGTCGTGAATGTTAACTGTTTTATTATTGTTATAAATCATTGCATTTCGTTATCGTGTGTTTTTTCATACTCCTGAACGTACATGTTCGTTTAGCCCCACAACGACTTCTGTAACCCATAATAGAGAGTTTTTTTTGGGTGAGATCGCGTAAATATATAAATGTGTCGTTAAAACCCACCACCACCCGACACAGCCAACGAGTAAGGGTTGTCACGTAAACAGAACGTGGCCAATTCGTCACTAGTACAGCACTAACCGGTGTGCCGGAGAGCCAAGCCACAACACTGACGTGGCGGGTTTTAACGACACATTCATATACTGACGCGATCTAACCCAAGAAACCTCCATTATAGATGATATTGGTCGCGAAAGCCTCCTACGTGTTAAACTGACTTCTGTAACATCCCCCGCGTGCCCCCCCCCCCACCGACGTCACACGTGACCCCAGAGACTGCTCCTCTGCCCTCCGCTGTTGCTGGAGGGCGACTGCCTCCCACTGCCCAGCAGCAGCGTCCTTCACTCCACCGCATTGCAAACAGCAGCAGAGGCATCATCACCCAGCCGCTATTGTCGGGGTGCTGTGCATTAACCGTATAAGAGGGGGTCATATTCAAATGTTCGATGGATTTAGGGATCGACTGCTGTACGGCCACCTGCAGGCCACCTCGCAGCCCACACCGTGATCGCCCATCCCAGGACTAACCAGGCTCCTTCCAGCTTAGCTTCCGATACCCCTGCGCGGTGATTTACACAGGGGACGCACACACACACACGCGCACACGTGGCAGTCTTGCTCTGGTGTGCCGTGGTGTGACGTGACGCGACGTGGTGTGACGTGGTGTGACGTGGTGTGTGACGTGGTGTGACGTGGTGTGTGACGTGGTGTGTGACGTGGTGTGAGGTGGTGTGAGGTGGTGTGACGTGGTGTGACGTGGTGTGAGGTGGTGTGAGGTGGTGTGACGTGGTGTGAGGTGGTGTGAGGTGATGTGACGTGGCGTGATGTGACGCGACGTGGTGTGACGACGTGTGACGTGGTGTGACGTGGTGTGACGTGGTGTGACGTGGTGTGACGTGATGTGACGTGGCCTGATGTGACGCGACGTGGCGTGATGTGACGTGGTGTGACGTGGTGTGACGCGACGTGGCGTGGTGTGACGTGGTGTGATGCCCTGTGGCGTTGTGTGCCGTGGCTCCAGCTGGCGCTACTTGGGCTTCAGGTAATCGAAGGGCACGAAGCCCTCTTGGCCGCCCAGGCTGACGAGCATCCAGCCGCCCGACGCGTCTCCCAGCGACGCCACCACATCGCCTTGAATCACCGACATCTCCGGCTCCACCTGGGGACGTCGCAGACCCCACAAACATTCCACCAGAGATCCCACTAACATTTCACCAGAGATGCCACAAATATTCCATCCTAGATTCCACAAATGTTCCATCACAGATCCCACAAACATTCTACCAAAGATCCCACAAACGTCCCTTCACAAATCCCACAAACGTTACATCACAGATCCCACAAACATTCTACCACATATTCCACTAACATTCCATCCTAGATTCCACAAACGTTCTATCACAAATCCCACAAACATTCCATCACAGATCCCACGACCTGAACGAGTTCTACTGCAGATTTGAAAGACAATTGGACTGTCCTGAACTACCCCTTCCCACCCAAGAGGCCCCTATCCCACCCCCCACTACAGAGACAACTATCTCCATTCAGGAGGGAGAAGTAAAAAAACTTTTCAAGAGGCAGAACCCACACAAAGCAGCTGGGCCGGACTCTGTCTCTCCAGCCACCCTCAGGCACTGCGCGGACCAGCCGTCTCCAGTGTTCACCAACATCTTTACCACCTCCATGGAGACATGTCATGTACCAGCCTGTCTCAAGTCCTCCATCATCATTCCAGTGCCCAAAAAGCCAAGGCCAACAGGATTAAATGATTACAGACCCATCGCCCTTACCTCCGTGGTAATGAAGTCTTTTGAGCGCCTGGTCCTGGCACACCTCAAAGCCATCACAGACCCTCTACTGGACCCCCTTCAGTTTGCCTACAGAGCCAACAGGTCTGTGGATGACGCAGTTAACATGGCCCTCCACTTCACCCTACAGCATCTGGACTCCACAGCATCCTACGCCAGGATCCTGTTTGTGGACTTTAGCTCGGCTTTTAACACCATCATTCCTAGCCTGCTTCAGGACAAGCTCTCCCTGCTGAACGTGCCAGACTCCACCTGCAGATGGATCACAGACTTCCTGTCTGACAGGAAGCAGTGTGTCAAACTGGGATCACACGTTTCTGCCGCCAGGTCAATCAGCACCGGATCTTCTCAGGGCTGCGTCCTTTCCCCTCTGCTATTCACCCTGTACACCAACAGCTGCACCTCCAGTCACCAGTCCGTCAAACTCTTGAAGTTTGCGGATGACACCACCCTCATTGGGCTCATCTCTGATGGGGATGAGTCTGACTATAGGAGGGAAGCTGACAACCTGGTGACCTGGTGTAGCCAGAACAACCTGGAGCGTAATGCTCTTAAGACCGTGGAGATGGTTGTGGACTTCAGGAAGAATACAGCCCCACTCACCCCCATCACCCTGTGCGACTCCCCAGTCACCAATGTTGAGTCCTTCCGCTTCCTGGGCACTATTCTTTCCCAGGACCTCAAGTGGGAACTGAACATCAGCTCCCTTATCAAGAGAGCTCAACAGAGAATGTACTTCCTAAGGCAGCTGAAGAAATTTAATCTGCCAAAGACAATGATGGTGTGCTTCTATACAGCCATCATTGAGTCCATCCTCACCTCCTCCATCACCGTCTGGTACGCTGCTGCAACTGCCAAGGACAAGAGCAGACTGCAGCGTATCATCCGCACTGCTGAGAAGGTGATTGGCTGTAATCTACCAACCCTTGAGGACCTGCACACTTTGAGGACCCTGAGGCGAGCGAGGAAGATTGCGGACGATTCCTCGCACCCTGGATACTCTCTGTTCCAGATACTCCCCTCCGGCAGAAGGCTGCGGTCCATCAAGACCAAAACCTCACGTCACAAAAACTGTTTTTTCCCATCTGCTGTTGGCCTCCTCAACAAGGCCAAG
Source organism: Lethenteron reissneri (assembly GCF_015708825.2). Taxonomy (NCBI): domain Eukaryota; kingdom Metazoa; phylum Chordata; class Hyperoartia; order Petromyzontiformes; family Petromyzontidae; genus Lethenteron; species Lethenteron reissneri. The sequence continues at coordinate 10,721,258 of NC_083828.1, read as the reverse complement.
GGCTTAAAATGATTTTTACACTTAAAATGACTGTTACACTTACTATAACATTTTATCTACATAATTACACCTTTCCATACTTACAACGTGTACTCTTATTTGTATTTTTGTATTTTAAGATTGTTTAATGCGGCTTATTAACATTTTACATTTCGCATTTTATAAGGTCTACTTATTCATAATTTTAAAGATTTTAGCCCTTTAGTATTACTTATACTTTGTAACGTTAGTATAGTTAGAGTGTATACCTTTTATATAAGTTATAATTCCTACTTGTTCAATGTATGCACCGTCCCGTCATAGTGAATTCCTTGTTTGTGCAAACTTACATGGCGATTAAAACCGTTTCTGATTCTGATTCTGACATCACAAATCCCACAAACATTCCATCACAGACCCCACAAACATTCCACCACAGACCCCACAAACACAGATCCCACAAACGTTCCATCACAGATCCTACAAACGTTCCCAGGGGAGCAGCAACAGTTTCCCAGCGCTCTCTACTGCTGCTTCTTCTCCTGTCTTGCCAATAGGGGGGCGGGGGGGGGGGCTATGATGGCTGCTACGTGGTCTCGCCGAGGGGACCCCCAAGTGCCCCTTTCCAGCACAAGGCGAGTCCGCGGCACGTGGCCAGCGAGCGGGCGTCGGTCTGCCAGGAGGGGGGAGGGGGGCGATGATCCCATTACCCACCCACCGAGTGGCCGTGCGGTACCGCGAGGCCGGCACATAGTGGACTACCAGCCGCCATGGTGGCGAGGAGATGTTGACTACCTCGCCTGGTGTACAGGAGGTCGTGGGTTCGATCCCAACCCTGACGCCTGCTGTATATTTGGAGGTTGCAGCTCTCTCATCATCATCATCATCACAGTGGTTAGGAGATGTTAACTACCTTGCCTGGTATACATGAGGTTGTGGGTTTGATTACGAAACCTGATGCCAGTTGTATATTTGGAGTTTGCATGTCTCTCTCTCCCAGTGGTCGCGTGGGTTTTTCTCCGGGTCCTCTGGGTTTTCCCCGACACATTAAGAATCAACATCACGCCTTGAGAGTATGTGGCTGATGCTCTCAATAATCAGCCACTTCATTGGGATGCCAATTGTGATGGCCAGGTCACTTCTGAAAAAGAGCTACAGAGCTCAAGGGCCTTACCTGGTTAAATAAAAATAGTTAATTATAATTAGTTAAGAGTTTAACACGTGGTAGGCTTTCGCGACCAATATCATCCATTACACAGGTTGTTTTTTGGGTTTGATCGAGTAAATATAAATATGTCGTTAAACCCGCCACCACCCGACACAGCCAATTATTAAGGTTTGTCACGTAAACAGAACGTGCCAATTAGTTACAAGTACAGCACCATCGTGAGAGTGGTGGGAGTGGTGGGAGCGGTGGGAGTGGTGGCAAGGGCAGGCACTGTGGGCGATGGTCGAGACCAGCGAAGGAGCGGCAGCCAAGGCAGGGAGCGCTTGGAGTGAGTTTCGGGCCGACGCCACGCGGCAAGCCGCCCGTCGCCACGCGGGGGGGTGGGGGGGGCAGAGCGAGGGCGGCGCCGCGTGGCCCTCGGAGCATGTGGGGTGGGGGGTGCCACGGCGCCGCGGTGGGCACGACGGCTGCCGCCAGTTCGGTTCCCCAATCTTCTCGCGCCACTCGTCCGTGAGCTCATCTCTGTCGCAAAAAAAATCCGCCCCCCCCGACCCCGCGCAGCTTCCACGTCCACGTCCACCCCCCGCTGCTCCTGACGCGCTGAGCCGCGACTTCACCGCCTCGATGTCACGTCGCGCCCGTCGCTCTGCGCCCACGTGGCACCGCTCCTGCTGCCGCCACCACTGCCTCGGCTGCGTTTCTTTTGCAGTTTTTGCTTCTGCTTTTGTGGACCGCCACTGTGGCTAGAAGATTTTGACTCACTCGCCTGGTACGCAGGCAACGGGGAGGTAACCACTCCGTCCCCCACCGTGCCCACCACTCCCACCGTGGCGCCTGAGCCCCATGTCCTGGCGTTCTACGATCCTGTGATGTCTTGTGACACGGGCACTAAAAACTAACTCTTAACTAACGATGCTTAGCAGCAGACACCAACAGCACCTCCACCACCACCACCAACAACAACCGCCATTTGCCACGAAGTGGCGGTGACGTCACCACGACGCTTGTGCCAGGCTATGTGCACCTTGAGGCCAGGTGAAGTATTGAACGCCCGCTGGCAGGAGGTCACGGGGCAGACCCAGGTGCCACAGGTCGACTGACTGAAATGAGTGGCTGATGCACCTCCTGTGCCCCTTACTGTACCAACTTGCTGTGCTTTATCCACCGGGCGCTCCGCTGGTTGTTGTGAGCATCGCTCCTCCGCCCTCCGTTGTTGTTGGAGGGCGACTGCCTCCAACTGCCCAGTAGCGTCCTTCACGAGCCTCCTCCACAGAGGCCGATCTTGACACCGCTGGTACCGGTCATCGGCAAGTCCACTCAGCTCCACGTCCTCCTGTACCACATCACTCCATCTCTTCTCTAGCCCGTGCCACGCCCATTTAGCCCCCTCGATCCGGTCAAACAAAAGCTGTTTCGGCATGCGGTGGCTGGGCATGCGGGCTACATGGCCCAGCCAACACAGTCTTGCCTGCCGGAGGTGCTCACTGATGGGACTTTGTCCAGATCTTTCGAGGATTCGTGAGCTCCTCACACAATCCAGCCTGGTTAACCCCAGGATTGATCGTAGGCAGGCCAGCCTAAATATTTCTAACCGGCGATGATGTTCAATTAGGGGGGTCCACGTTTTCGCAAGCGTAGAGAAGGGAGGGAATAACTGTGGCCGAGAAGACCCGAAGCTTCGTGTGGAGCGAAAGACCAGGTAGCTTCCACACAGTGTCACGCAACCGATGAAAAGATAATGCCGCTCGACTGATTCGGAGTGAGACCTCTATTGTTAAACCGGAGCCGGTCATGAGCAAACTGCCCAGGTATGGGAAACTCTCCACTCTCTCAACAACTGCCCCATCACCGATTGGGAGTTGTGGGGGTGGAGTGCCCGATAGTATAAAATACCCAGGCAGGTGCTTCGTTTTGGTCGGACTGATGGTAAGTCCCCACCTCTTAGTGGCACACTCCAGTTTCAGCAGCAGCACCTCCAACTCCTCTTCTGAGCTGCAATTACCAGATCGTCAGCATACATAACGTGGTTGACCAATAGGGAGCCATCCCTTGACCGCACCCGGGCATCGATCAGCCTCCCATTGTATCTGTACCAAATGGAAATTCCTTCGGTACAGCTACTAAAGGCTTCACGAACTACGCGGTCGAAATAGATGTTAAATAATGTGGGAGCCAGAGGACATCCCTGTCGCACCCCAAGGTGTACAGGAAATGGCTCTGACTCCCGGCCACGTAGTTTTACCCGGGCCTGCTCACCATCATGAAGGTCCTTAATGAGCGTGAGCAGGTGGTCAGGGACTCTGAAAGCACGAAGAACAACCCAGAGCCCAGGCCTACTGATGGTATCATAGGCCTTGACCAGGTCAATAAAGCAGAGATGTAGGTCTTGTTGGAATTCCCTACACCTCTGCTGTAGCAGACGGACAAAAAATATGGCATCTGTGCAGGACCGCCCTTTCCTGAAACTGCATTGGGGCTCCGCAAGCCTCTCGCAAGCCAGCACCACCACTACCAGCACCACCAGCACCACCACAACCACCAGCACCACAACCAGCACCACCACTACCACCAGCACCACCACCACCACTAGCACCAACAGCAGCACCACCACCAGCACCACCACCAGCACCACCACCAGCACCACCACCACCACTAGCACCAACAGCAGCACCAGCAGCACCACCACCACCACTACCACCAGCACCACCACCACCAGCACCACCACCAGCACCACCACCAGCACCACTAGCACCAACAGCAGCACCACCACCAGCACCACCACCAACAATCGCCACTCATTGGCATCGGCGACGACGACGCCAACGGTTGGGAAGCCGGACGTAAAGCCGGACGTCAAGCGTGACGTCCGGCTTGACGTCGCCGTGACGTCAAGCGTGACGTCGGCGTGACGTCACGTCAAGTGTGAGGTCGTGGCGTGAGGTCGTTGCGAGGTACCCGCGAGGTGAAGTCGTGCGTCACCACGTAGAGCTCGCTGGCGCAGGGGCTCTGGCGGCGCGCACGCGGCCCGGCCCTGGGCGGCGCCGCGGGCGCCACGGCCACCGCCCGCTCGGGCCCCACGGTGGCGTAGAGGGCCGTGTCTGGGGGGGGGGGGGGGGGGCAGCGAGAGGTCGAGAGGTCGGGAGGTCGGAGCCACTGACGGGGGTGGGGCGTGCGGGGGGGCTGGCGAGAGGGGGTGGGGCGTAGGGTGGGGGTGCTGGCGAGAGGGGGGGTGGGGTCAGAGGTAGCGCCGGTAATTGTTGCCACGTTGAGCGCTCGCTAACGAGCCGCTCGGAGTCGCCGCGCCGAATCAACGTCAACCTCAGTAGCGGAGGGGGGGGGGATTGTATTTGTCTCCATCTTCTCTCTGTTTCTTTCTTCTTGCCAACAACAACAAACAACAACAACAACAAATCGTGCGGCCGCTCGCCCGCTGATGGGACGTGGCGGGGCGCCTCGACAGCTGTTTTGGGCTCTCGACAAAATCGCCGTGGCGGTGATGACGATGATGGCGATGATGACGGTGATGGCATCGTTATCATGATGATTACATCGTTATCATGATGATTACATCGTTACCATAATGATCGTGATGGCATCGTTATTATGATGGTGATGGCATCGTCATCATGATGACGACGTCGTTATCATGATGACGACGTCGTTATCATGATAACGACGTCGTCAAAGGGGTGGACAACTCCCCCTGCCTCTCCCCCCCCCACCACAGATGCTGGGGCCCAACTCCTCGACGCTCGCAGCTGCAGCAGGAGGAGGAGGAGCAGCAGCAGGAGGAGGAGGAGCAGCAGGAGCAGCAGCAGCAGGAGCAGCAGCAGCAGGAGCAGCAGCAGCAGGAGCAGGAGGAGCAGCAGCAGCAGAAGGAGGAGCAGCAGCAGCAGCTGCAGCAGGAGCAGCAGCAGCAGCAGCTGCAGCTGCAGCAGCAGCAGGAGGAGCAGCAGCAGCAGCAGCAGCAGGAGGAGCAGCAGCAGCAGCAGCAGCAGCAGGAGGGGGAGGTGCGAGTCCCCTGCACTCCGCCACGAGGCGGGACCCAGTCGTGAGCCGCCGCCGCCGGGGAGATGGAATCGAAGGCGGAGAAGCTCGCGGGTCGCGAGTCACAGCCGTGGCGTCGTCACCACTGTGACGTCATCACCACTGTGACGTCATCACCGCTGTGACGTCATCACCGCCCAGGCGTCGTCACCACCGTGACGTCGTCACCACTGTGACGGCATCACCACTGTGACGTCATCACCGCTGTGACGTCATCACCACTGAGGCGTCATCACCACCGTGACGTCATCACCACCGTGACGTCATCACCACTGTGACGTCATCACCACTGTGGCGTCATCACCACTGAGGCGTCATCACCACCGTGACGTCATCACCACCGTGACGTCATCACCACTGTGACGTCATCACCACTGTGACGTCATCACCGCTGTGACGTCATCACCGCCCAGGCGTCGTCACCACCGTGACGTCGTCACCACTGTGACGTCATCACCACTGTGACGTCATCACCGCTGTGACGTCATCACCACTGTGGCGTCATCACCACCGTGACGTCATCACCACCGTGACGTCATCACCACCGTGACGTCATCACCACTGTGACGTCATCACCACTGTGACGTCATCACCGCTGTGACGTCATCACCGCCCAGGCGTCGCCACCACCGTGACGTCGTCACCACTGTGACGTCATCACCACTGTGACGTCATCACCGCTGTGACGTCATAACCACTGAGGCGTCATCACCACCGTGACGTCATCACCACCGTGACGTCATCACCACTGTGACGTCATCACCACTGTGGCGTCATCACCACTGAGGCGTCATCACCACTGAGGCGTCGTCATCTCCCACTGTGACGTCATCACCACTATGACGTCATAACCACCGTGACGTCATCACCACTGTGGCGTCATCACCGCGGCTGTTTCCATAATGTGGCGTTCTTCTGGAACGCGAACGCTCCTCTCGCGTGAGAGCAGGGCGAGGCTGCGAGTGTGGAGCCCTCGTGCTCTACGATGTGGTGGAGCCCTCGTGCTCTACGATGTGGTGGAGCCCTCGTGCTCTACGATGTGGTGGAGCCCTCGTGCTCTACGATGTGGTGGAGCCCTCGTGCTCTACGATGTGGTGGAGCCCTCGTGCTCTACGATGTGGTGGAGCCCTCGTGCTCTACGATGTGGTAGGGCCCTCGTGATCTACGATGTGGTGGAGCCCTCGTGCTCTACGATGTGGTGGAGCCCTCGTGATCTACGATGTGGTGGAGCCCTCATACTCTACGATGTGGCCGCGGTGACGGAATTAGCTCGCGCCTTGGAGTTGTTGACCTGTCGGCCAAAGTCTCGCGCGTTATGAATGTCATGAAAGTGATTCTTGTCGTCGTCGTTGTCGTCATACAAATCCGGCGAACGCAGAGCCGCGTGCCGAGGCCAACGGCGATCGGCTCGTGGTGAGCGGTGGCCACGCGAGTGGGTGAGTGGTGAGCGGTGAGCGGTGGCCACGCGAGTGGGGCAGCGGTGAGCGGTGAGCGGTGGCAACGCGAGTGGGGCAGCGGCGATAGTCCAGCAGTGGAGAGACCACGGCACGTGCTCAGAGCCGCAAGGGTTTCTCACCGAGAGACAGAGGGGGCTCGTCCTTGGGCACGTGGTGAAGCCTGGGAAATCACAGAGAGCCATTGCCACCATCATCGTCGTCGTCGTCATCACCATCGTCATCATCGTCGTCGCCACCATCATCATCATCGTCGTCGTCGTCATCACAATCGTCGTCGTCATCAACATCGTCATCAAAATCACCAACATCGTCATCATCGTCATTCTCGCCACCATCATTATCAGCGTCAGCATCATTGTCACCATCATCATCACCATCATCATCAGCATCACCATCACTGTCACCATCATCATTACCGTCACCGTCGTCACCAAACGACTATGATGTTGATGCTGCAGCAGCAGCTATTAGGTAAGATGATGATGAAGATAACGATGATGAATATGATTTTGCTAATTATTAAAATGATAATGATATGATGACAATAATAACCAGAATGCTAACGATGTTAACGAGGATGACAATGCTTTGTTGCACAGACACAGCCTGTGGTCGTTTCAGGGTAGGGGCGATGTTCATGGCGATAGTGATGATGATGATTATGGTGACAGTGATGGCGATGGTGACAGTGATGGTGATGATGATGGTAATGGTGATGGCTATAATGATGGTGATGACGATGGTGATGACGATGGCGATGATGGTGATGATGATGGTAATGGTGATGGCTATAATGATGGTGATGATGATGGTAATGGTGATGGCTATAATGATGGTGATGATGATGGTGACGGTGATGACAGCGATGGTGATGATGGTGATGATGATGGTAATGGTGATGGCTATAATGATGGTGATCACGGTGATGACAATGGTGCTGACGATGGCAATGATGGTGATGATGATGGTGATGACGATAGTGACGATGATGGCAATGGTGATCACGTTTGTAATGGTGACGGTGATCGTGATGACAACGGTGATGGTGATGATGGTGATGATGGTGATGATGGCGATGGTGACGGCGACGGCGATGATGCTGATGAGTGGCTGTTGGGGCGAGGCCTCACGGGGGCTTCCTGGCGGCGTTGCTCTGCAAGCCGGCGCAGGTCGTCAGCATCAAGGTGGAGCCCTCGTACACAAACGGATCTGGGGACACATCGACATGGGGTCACGGGGGTCACAGAGGTCACGGGGGGCACGGGGGTCACAGAGGTCACGGGGGTCACTGGGTTATAGGAGTCACGGGGGCATGGGGTCATGGGGAGCACGGGGGTCGAAGGGGGCACGAGGGTCATCGCCAACGAGGTGGCCGGGCAGCTCGTCGTTGCGGAGCCGCTGAGATCCTGGGCTCCACTCCGGGTTCAACCCCAACCACTGCCGCGTTCTCAGAGCCATAGACTCACCACACAGAGAGACATATACTCACCACACAGAAACCCATAGACTCACCACACATAGACCCATAGACTCACACAGAGACCCATAGATTCACGTAGAGATCCATAGACTCACACAGAGACCCATAGACTCACACAGAGACCCACAGACTCACACAGAGACCCACAGACTCACACAGAGACCCATAGACTCACACAGAGACCCAGACCCACAGACTCACATAGAGACCCATAGACTCACACAGAGACCCATAGACTCATACAGAAACCCACAGACTCACACAGAGACCCATTTGAGTCACACAGAGACCCATAAACTCATCAGCTCTCGAGACGACACCATTATAGGGATCGGCTCTTGAGACGCAGGACACGTGACTCCGTGGCAGGGCGCGTGGGGAAGCGATGCCCTCTGGTGGTGGAGAGCAGAGGTCACGTGATGGAGATTGGCAGCTCCGAGGTAGTTCTGTGATATGAACTATAAACTAAGCTGGTTTAACACGTTGTAGTAGTCGTTGGACTCCTCGACTTACGAATATTCTACTTACGAACTTTCAGAGATACGAACAAACCAGTGCGTATGTCCAGTTGCCTATTCGGACCGAGAGTCGTAAGTTCAACCGCCACGCAATAGATGGTGGTGGTGGCATCTACATCTGTAGAACATGAAGATGAAGAAGTGGCATCTACATCTGTAGAACGTGAAGAACCAGTGGCATCTACATCTGTAGAACATGAAGAACCAGTGGCATCTACATCTGTAGAACATAAAGATGAAGAAGTGGCATCTACATCTGTAGAACGTGAAGAACCAGTGGCATCTACATCTGTAGAACATGAAGAACCAGTGGCATCTACATCTGTAGAACATGAAGAACCAGTGGCATCTACATCTGTAGAACGTGAAGAACCAGTGGCATCTACATCTGTAGAACATGAAGAACCAGTGGCATCTACATCTGTAGAACATGAAGAACCAGTGGCATCTACATCTGTAGAACGTGAAGAACCAGTGGCATCTACATCTGCAGAATGTGAAGAACCAGTGGCATCTACATCTGTAGAACATGAAGAACCAGTGGCATCTACATCTGTAGAACGTGAAGAACCAGTGGCATCTACATCTGTAGAACATGAAGAACCAGTGGCATCTATATCTGCAGAATGTGAAAAACCAGTGGCATCTACATCTGCAGAACGTGAAGAACCAGTGGCATCTACATCTGCAGAACGTGAAGAACCAGTGGCATCTACATCTGCAGAACGTGAAGAATCAGTGGCATCTACATCTATAGAACGTGAAGAACCAGTGGCATCTACATCTGAAGAACGTGAAGAATCAGTGACATCTACATCTGCAGAACGTGAAGAATCAGTGGCATCTACATCTATAGAATGTGAAGAACCAGTGGAATTTACATCTGTAGAACGTGAAGAACCAATGGCATCTACATCTGCAGAACATGAAGAACCAGTAGCATCTACATCTGCAGAACATGAAGAACCAGTGGCATCTACATCTACAGAACATGAAGAACCAGTGGCATCTACATCTGCAGAATGTGAAGAACCAGTGGCATCTATAGCTGCATAACATGAAGAACCAGTGGCATCCACATCTGCAGAACATGAAGAACCAGTGGCATCTACATCTGCAGAATGTGAAGAACCAGTGGCATCTACATCTGTATAACGTGAAGAACCAGTGGCATCTACATCTGCAAAACATGAAGAACCAGTGGCATCTACAGAACGTGAAGAACCAGTGGCATCTACATCTGCAGAACATGAAGAACCAGTGGTATCTACATCTACAGAACGTGAAGAACCAGTGGCTTCTACATCTACAGAACATGAAGAACCAGTGGCATCTACATCTGCAGAACATGAAGAACCAGTGGTATCTACATCTGCAGAACGTGAAGAACCAGTGGCATCTACATCTGCAGAACGTGAAGAACCAGTGACATCTACATCTACAGAACGTGAAGAACCAGTGGCATCAACATCTGCAGAACGTGAAGAACCAGTGACATCTACATCTGAAGAACGTGAAGAATCAGTGACATCTACATCTGCAGAACGTGAAGAATCAGTGGCATCTACATCTATAGAATGTGAAGAACCAGTGGAATTTACATCTGTAGAACGTGAACAACCAATGGCATCTACATCTGCAGAACATGAAGAACCAGTAGCATCTACATCTGCAGAACATGAAGAACCAGTGGCATCTACATCTACAGAACATGAAGAACCAGTGGCATCTACATCTGCAGAATGTGAAGAACCAGTGGCATCTATAGCTGCATAACATGAAGAACCAGTGGCATCCACATCTGCAGGACATGAAGAACCAGTGGCATCTACAGAACGTGAAGAACCAGTGACATCTACATCTACAGAACGTGAAGAACCAGTGGCATCAACATCTGCAGAACGTGAAGAACCAGTGACATCTACATCTGCTGAACGTGAAGAACCAGTGACATCTACATCTGCAGAACATGAAGAACCAGTGGTATCTACATCTGCAGAACGTGAAGAACCAGTGGCATCTACATCTGCAGAACGTGAAGAACCAGTGACATCTACATCTACAGAACGTGAAGAATCAGTGGCATCTACATCTATAGAACGTGAAGAACCAGTGGCATCTACATCTGAAGAACGTGAAGAATCAGTGACATCTACATCTGCAGAACGTGAAGAATCAGTGGCATCTACATCTATAGAATGTGAAGAACCAGTGGAATTTACATCTGTAGAACGTGAAGAACCAATGGCATCTACATCTGCAGAACATGAAGAACCAGTAGCATCTACATCTGCAGAACATGAAGAACCAGTGGCATCTACATCTACAGAACATGAAGAACCAGTGGCATCTACATCTGCAGAATGTGAAGAACCAGTGGCATCTATAGCTGCATAACATGAAGAACCAGTGGCATCCACATCTGCAGAACATGAAGAACCAGTGGCATCTACATCTGCAGAATGTGAAGAACCAGTGGCATCTACATCTGTATAACGTGAAGAACCAGTGGCATCTACATCTGCAAAACATGAAGAACCAGTGGCATCTACAGAACGTGAAGAACCAGTGGCATCTACATCTGCAGAACATGAAGAACCAGTGGTATCTACATCTACAGAACGTGAAGAACCAGTGGCTTCTACATCTACAGAACATGAAGAACCAGTGGCATCTACATCTGCAGAACATGAAGAACCAGTGGTATCTACATCTGCAGAACGTGAAGAACCAGTGGCATCTACATCTGCAGAACGTGAAGAACCAGTGACATCTACATCTACAGAACGTGAAGAACCAGTGGCATCAACATCTGCAGAACGTGAAGAACCAGTGACATCTACATCTGAAGAACGTGAAGAATCAGTGACATCTACATCTGCAGAACGTGAAGAATCAGTGGCATCTACATCTATAGAATGTGAAGAACCAGTGGAATTTACATCTGTAGAACGTGAACAACCAATGGCATCTACATCTGCAGAACATGAAGAACCAGTAGCATCTACATCTGCAGAACATGAAAAACCAGTGGCATCTACATCTACAGAACATGAAGAACCAGTGGCATCTACATCTGCAGAATGTGAAGAACCAGTGGCATCTATAGCTGCATAACATGAAGAACCAGTGGCATCCACATCTGCAGGACATGAAGAACCAGTGGCATCTACAGAACGTGAAGAACCAGTGACATCTACATCTACAGAACGTGAAGAACCAGTGGCATCAACATCTGCAGAACGTGAAGAACCAGTGACATCTACATCTGCTGAACGTGAAGAACCAGTGACATCTACATCTGCAGAACATGAAGAACCAGTGGTATCTACATCTGCAGAACGTGAAGAACCAGTGGCATCTACATCTGCAGAACGTGAAGAACCAGTGACATCTACATCTACAGAACGTGAAGAACCAGTGGCATCAACATCTGCAGAACGTGAAGAACCAGTGACATCTACATCTGCTGAACGTGAAGAACCAGTGACATCTACATCTGCAGAACATGAAGAACCAGTGGTATCTACATCTGCAGAACGTGAAGAACCAGTGGCATCTACATCTGCAGAACGTGAAGAACCAGTGACATCTACATCTACAGAACGTGAAGAACCAGTGGCATCAACATCTGCAGAACGTGAAGAACCAGTGGCTTCTACATCTACAGAACATGAAGAACCAGTGGCATCTACATCTGCAGAACATGAAGAACCAGTGGTATCTACATCTGCAGAACGTGAAGAACCAGTGGCATCTACATCTGCAGAACGTGAAGAACCAGTGACATCTACATCTACAGAACGTGAAGAACCAGTGGCATCAACATCTGCAGAACGTGAAGAACCAGTGACATCTACATCTGCTGAACGTGAAGAACCAGTGGCATCTACATCTGCAGAACATGATGAACCAGTGACATCTACATCTGCTGAACGTGAAGAACCAGTGGCATCTACATCTGTAGAACGGGAAGAACCAGTGGCATCTACATCTACAGAACGTGAAGAACCAGTGGCATCTACATCTGCAGAACGTGAAAAACCAGTGGCATCTACATCTGCAAAACGTGAAGAACCAGTGACATCTACATCTGCAGAACGTGAAAAACCAGTGGCATCTACATCTGCAGAACGTGAAGAACCAGTGGCATCTACATCTACAGAACGTGAAGAACCAGTGGCATCAACATCTGCAGAACGTGAAGAACCAGTGACATCTACATCTGCTGAACGTGAAGAACCAGTGACATCTACATCTGCAGAACATGAAGAACCAGTGGTATCTACATCTGCAGAACGTGAAGAACCAGTGGCATCTACATCTGCAGAACGTGAAGAACCAGTGACATCTACATCTACAGAACGTGAAGAACCAGTGGCATCAACATCTGCAGAACGTGAAGAACCAGTGGCTTCTACATCTACAGAACATGAAGAACCAGTGGCATCTACATCTGCAGAACATGAAGAACCAGTGGTATCTACATCTGCAGAACGTGAAGAACCAGTGGCATCTACATCTGTAGAACATGAAGAACCAGTGGCATCTACATCTGTAGAACGTGAAGAACCAGTGGCATCTACATCTGTAGAACATGAAGAACCAGTGGCATCTACATCTGTAGAACATGAAGAACCAGTGGCATCTACATCTGTAGAACGTGAAGAACCAGTGGCATCTACATCTGCAGAATGTGAAGAACCAGTGGCATCTACATCTGTAGAACATGAAGAACCAGTGGCATCTACATCTGTAGAACGTGAAGAACCAGTGGCATCTACATCTGTAGAACATGAAGAACCAGTGGCATCTATATCTGCAGAATGTGAAAAACCAGTGGCATCTACATCTGCAGAACGTGAAGAACCAGTGGCATCTACATCTGCAGAACGTGAAGAACCAGTGGCATCTACATCTGCAGAACGTGAAGAATCAGTGGCATCTACATCTATAGAACGTGAAGAACCAGTGGCATCTACATCTGAAGAACGTGAAGAATCAGTGACATCTACATCTGCAGAACGTGAAGAATCAGTGGCATCTACATCTATAGAATGTGAAGAACCAGTGGAATTTACATCTGTAGAACGTGAAGAACCAATGGCATCTACATCTGCAGAACATGAAGAACCAGTAGCATCTACATCTGCAGAACATGAAGAACCAGTGGCATCTACATCTACAGAACATGAAGAACCAGTGGCATCTACATCTGCAGAATGTGAAGAACCAGTGGCATCTATAGCTGCATAACATGAAGAACCAGTGGCATCCACATCTGCAGAACATGAAGAACCAGTGGCATCTACATCTGCAGAATGTGAAGAACCAGTGGCATCTACATCTGTATAACGTGAAAAACCAGTGGCATCTACATCTGCAAAACATGAAGAACCAGTGGCATCTACAGAACGTGAAGAACCAGTGGCATCTACATCTGCAGAACATGAAGAACCAGTGGTATCTACATCTACAGAACGTGAAGAACCAGTGGCTTCTACATCTACAGAACATGAAGAACCAGTGGCATCTACATCTGCAGAACATGAAGAACCAGTGGTATCTACATCTGCAGAACGTGAAGAACCAGTGGCATCTACATCTGCAGAACGTGAAGAACCAGTGACATCTACATCTACAGAACGTGAAGAACCAGTGGCATCAACATCTGCAGAACGTGAAGAACCAGTGACATCTACATCTGAAGAACGTGAAGAATCAGTGACATCTACATCTGCAGAACGTGAAGAATCAGTGGCATCTACATCTATAGAATGTGAAGAACCAGTGGAATTTACATCTGTAGAACGTGAACAACCAATGGCATCTACATCTGCAGAACATGAAGAACCAGTAGCATCTACATCTGCAGAACATGAAGAACCAGTGGCATCTACATCTACAGAACATGAAGAACCAGTGGCATCTACATCTGCAGAATGTGAAGAACCAGTGGCATCTATAGCTGCATAACATGAAGAACCAGTGGCATCCACATGTGCAGGACATGAAGAACCAGTGGCATCTACAGAACGTGAAGAACCAGTGACATCTACATCTACAGAACGTGAAGAACCAGTGGCATCAACATCTGCAGAACGTGAAGAACCAGTGACATCTACATCTGCTGAACGTGAAGAACCAGTGACATCTACATCTGCAGAACATGAAGAACCAGTGGTATCTACATCTGCAGAACGTGAAGAACCAGTGGCATCTACATCTGCAGAACGTGAAGAACCAGTGACATCTACATCTACAGAACGTGAAGAACCAGTGGCATCAACATCTGCAGAACGTGAAGAACCAGTGACATCTACATCTGCTGAACGTGAAGAACCAGTGACATCTACATCTGCAGAACATGAAGAACCAGTGGTATCTACATCTGCAGAACGTGAAGAACCAGTGGCATCTACATCTGCAGAACGTGAAGAACCAGTGACATCTACATCTACAGAACGTGAAGAACCAGTGGCATCAACATCTGCAGAACGTGAAGAACCAGTGGCTTCTACATCTACAGAACATGAAGAACCAGTGGCATCTACATCTGCAGAACATGAAGAACCAGTGGTATCTACATCTGCAGAACGTGAAGAACCAGTGGCATCTACATCTGCAGAACGTGAAGAACCAGTGACATCTACATCTACAGAACGTGAAGAACCAGTGGCATCAACATCTGCAGAACGTGAAGAACCAGTGACATCTACATCTGCTGAACGTGAAGAACCAGTGGCATCTACATCTGCAGAACATGATGAACCAGTGACATCTACATCTGCTGAACGTGAAGAACCAGTGGCATCTACATCTGTAGAACGGGAAGAACCAGTGGCATCTACATCTACAGAACGTGAAGAACCAGTGGCATCTACATCTGCAGAACGTGAAAAACCAGTGGCATCTACATCTGCAAAACGTGAAGAACTAGTGACATCTACATCTGCAGAACGTGAAAAACCAGTGGCATCTACATCTGCAGAACGTGAAGAACCAGTGGCATCTACATCTACAGAACGTGAAGAACCAGTGGCATCAACATCTGCAGAACGTGAAGAACCAGTGACATCTACATCTGCTGAACGTGAAGAACCAGTGACATCTACATCTGCAGAACATGAAGAACCAGTGGTATCTACATCTGCAGAACGTGAAGAACCAGTGGCATCTACATCTGCAGAACGTGAAGAACCAGTGACATCTACATCTACAGAACGTGAAGAACCAGTGGCATCAACATCTGCAGAACGTGAAGAACCAGTGGCTTCTACATCTACAGAACATGAAGAACCAGTGGCATCTACATCTGCAGAACATGAAGAACCAGTGGTATCTACATCTGCAGAACGTGAAGAACCAGTGGCATCTACATCTGCAGAACGTGAAGAACCAGTGACATCTACATCTACAGAACGTGAAGAACCAGTGGCATCAACATCTGCAGAACGTGAAGAACCAGTGACATCTACATCTGCTGAACGTGAAGAACCAGTGGCATCTACATCTGCAGAACATGATGAACCAGTGACATCTACATCTGCTGAACGTGAAGAACCAGTGGCATCTACATCTGTAGAACGGGAAGAACCAGTGGCATCTACATCTACAGAACGTGAAGAACCAGTGGCATCTACATCTGCAGAACGTGAAAAACCAGTGGCATCTACATCTGCAAAACGTGAAGAACCAGTGACATCTACATCTGCAGAACGTGAAAAACCAGTGGCATCTACATCTGCAGAACGTGAAGAACCAGTGGCATCTACATCTACAGAACGTGAAGAACCAGTGGCATCTACATCTGCAGAACATGATGAACCAGTGGCATCTACATCTGCAGAACGTGAAGAACCAGTGGCATCTACATCTGCAGAACATGATGAACCAGTGACATCTACATCTGCAGAACATGATGAACCAGTGGCATCTACATATACAGAACGTGAAGAACCAGTGGCATCTACATCTGCAGAACATGATGAACCAGTCACATCTACATCTGCAGAACGTGAAGAACCAGTGACATCTACATCTGCAGAACGTGAAGAACCAGTGACATCTACATCTGCAGAACATGATGAACCAGTGACATCTACATCTGCAGAACGTGAAGAACCAGTGGCATCTACATCTACAGAACGTGAAGAACCAGTGGCATCTACATCTGCAGAACGTGATGAACCAGTGGCATCTACATCTGCAGAATATGAAGAACCAGTGGCATCTACATCTGCAGAACGTGAAGAACCAGTGGCATCTACATCTGCAGAACATGAAGAACCAGTGGCATCTACATCTGCAGAACGTGAAAAACCAGTGGCATCTACATCTGCAGAACGTGAAGAACCAGTGACATCTACATCTACAGAACGTGAAGAACCATTGTCATCTACATCTACAGAACGTGAAGAACCAGTGGCATCTACATCTGCAGAACGTGAAAAACCAATGGCATCTACATCTGCAAAACGTGAAGAACCAGTGACATCTACATCTGCAGAACGTGAAAAACCAGTGGCATCTACATCTGCAGAACGTGAAGAACCAGTGGCATCTACATCTACAGAACGTGAAGAACCAGTGGCATCTACATCTGCAGAACATGATGAACCAGTGGCATCTACATCTGCAGAACGTGAAGAACCAGTGGTATCTACATCTGCAGAACGTGAAGAACCAGTGGCATCTACATCTGCATAACGTGAAGAACCAGTGGCATCTACATCTACAGGAGATTATATAACGTGTAAAGCCACTCCCCGTGTTTAGTGTACACGCCGTACGACATGTTTGTAATTGACGGGAGTAAAGTTGGACGTACGAACAAATGGAGGCAGCAGAGGGCAGTGCTGTAAGTACACTGCTGCTGCTGATGTGATGGTGAAAATGACGCAGCTGAGAGGGTGTTTGGCCTACTCTGCCATGTTGGCCAGTAGACTTTCCCCCACTACCACGTGCAACCTGCCCAATCGACGACTTTGCTGATACGGATCGTACTGAACGCTCCGTCTTCATGTGGGTCGAACGGAGGAGATTGGTAGACGTGGATCGTACTGAACGCTCCGTCTCCGCGTGTGCCGTACCAGGCTTGCGCTCCCCGGTCTGCTTGCTCTTCACGAAGCAGTTGATGTCTTCCTGGACGTCGCTCTTCTCCAGCGACAGCCGCACTTCTTCGTACGCCTACAACCACAACAACAACAACAATCACCACAACCACCCAAACAACAACCAGCTCAACTACAACAACCACAACAACCATGACCACAACAAAAACAACCACCATGATCACAACAACCACCAAAACCACACCAACAACCACCACAACCAAAACCCACCACCACAACAACCACCATGACCATAGCAACAACATCACAACCACAACAACCACAACTACCACAACAACCGTAACAACCACCATGACCACAACAACCACAACAAACACCACAACCACGATGACCACAACAACAACCACCATGACCTCAACAACCGTATCCACAATAACCACAACAAACACATCACTTGCATAAACAACAACAACCACCCCAATACGAAGACAACCACAGTCACAGCTACATCAACCACGACCATGGGTGAGCGTGGGTGAGCGTGGTGATGGAGGTGAGAGTGGTGAGGGAGGGTGAGCGTGGTGAGGGAGGGTGAGCGTGGTGAGGGAGGGTGAGCGTGGTGAGGGTGGGTGAGCGTGGTGAGGGTGGGTGAGCGTGGTGAGGGTGGGTGAGCGTGGTGATGGAGGGTGAGCGTGGTGAGGGAGGGTGAGGGTGGTGAGGGAGGGTGAACGTGGTGAGGGAGGGTGAGCGTGGTGAGGGTGGGTGAGCGTGGTGAGGGAGGGTGAGCGTGGTGAGGGAGGGTGAGCGTGGTGAGCGAGGGTGAGGGGGGGCGAGAGTGGAGAGGGTGGGTGAGCGTGGTGAGGGTGGGTGAGCGTGGTGAGGGTGGTGAGCGTGGTGAGGGTGGTGAGCGTGGTGAGGGTGGGTGAGCGAGGGTGGGCGTGGTAAGGGAGGGTGAGCGTGGTGAGGGTGGGTGAGCGTGGTGAGGGAGGGTGAGCGTGGTGAGGGAGGGTGAGCGTGGTGAGGGAGGGTGAGCGTGGTGAGGGTGGGTGAGCGTGGTGAGGGAGGGTGAGCGTGGTGATGGAGGGTGAGCGTGGTGAGGGTGGGTGAGCGTGGTGAGGGAGGGTGAGCGTGGTGAGGGAGGGTGAGCGTGGTGATGGTGGGTGAGCGTGGTGAGGCAGGGTGAGCGTGTTGAGGGTGGGTGAGCGTGGTGAGGGAGGGTGAGCGTGGTGAGGGTGGGTGAGCGTGGTGAGCGAGGGTGAGGGTGGGTGAGCGTGGTGAGGGTGGGTGAGCGTGGTGAGGGTGGGTGAGCGTGGTGAGGGTGGGTGAGCGTGGTGAGCGTGGTGAGGGTGGGTGAGCGTGGTGAGGGTGGGTGAGCGTGGTGAGGGTGGGTGACCGTGGTGAGCGTGGTGAGGGTGGGTGAGCGAGGGTGAGCGTGGTGAGGGTGGGTGAGCGTGGTGAGGGAGGGTGAGCGTGGTGAGGGAGGGTGAGCGTGGTGAGGGTGGGTGAGCGTGGTGAGGGAGGGTGAGCGTGGTGATGGAGGGTGAGTGTGGTGAGGGATGGTGAGCGTGGTGAGGGATGGTGAGCGTGGTGAGGGAGGGTGAGCGTGGTGAGGGTGGGTGAGCGTGGTGAGGCAGGGTGAGCGTGGTGATGGTGGGTGAGCGTGGTGAGGGTGGGTGAGGGGGGTGAGGGGGGGGGAGCGTGGTGAGGGTGGGTGAGCGTGGTGAGGGTGGGTGAGGGTGGTGAGGGTGGTGAGGGTGGGTGAGCGTGGTGAGGGTGGGTGAGGGTGGGTGAGGGTGGTGAGCGTGGTGAGGGTGGGTGAGCGTGGTGAGGGAGGGTGAGGGAGGGTGAGCGTGGTGAGGGAGGGTGAGCGTGGTGAGGGTGGGTGAGCGTGGTGAGGGAGGGTGAGCGTGGTGAGGGAGGGTGAGGGTGGTGAGGGAGGGTGAGGGTGGGTGAGCGTGGTGAGGGAGGGTGAGCGTGGTGAGGGTGGGTGAGCGTGGTGAGGGTGGCTGAGCGTGGTGAGGGTGGGTGAGCGTGGTGATGGAGGGTGAGCGTGGTGAGGGAGGGTGAGGGTGGTGAGGGAGGGTGAACGTGGTGAGGGAGGGTGAGCGTGGTGAGGGTGGGTGAGCGTGGTGAGGGAGGGTGAGCGTGGTGAGGGTGGGTGAGCGTGGTGAGCGAGGGTGAGGGTGGGTGAGCGTGGTGAGGGTGGGTGAGCGTGGTGAGGGTGGGTGAGCGTGGTGAGGGTGGGTGAGCGTGGTGAGCGTGGTGAGGGTGGGTGAGCGTGGTGAGCGTGGGGAGGGTGGGTGAGCGAGGGTGGGCGTGGTGAGGGAGGGTGAGTGTGGTGAGGGTGGGTGAGCGTGGTGAGGGTGGGTGAGCGTGGTGAGGGAGGGTGAGCGTGGTGAGGGTGGGTGAGCGTGGTGAGGGAGGGTGAGCGTGGTGAGGGATGGTGAGCGTGGTGAGGGAGGGTGAGCGTGGTGAGAGAGGGTGAGCGTGGTGAGGGTGGGTGAGCGTGGTGAGGCAGGGTGAGCGTGGTGATGGTGGGTGAGCGTGGTGAGGGTGGGTGAGGGTGGTGAGGCAGGGTGAGCGTGGTGAGGGTGGGTGAGCGTGGTGAGGGTGGGTGAGGGTGGTGAGGGAGGGTGAGCGTGGTGAGGGTGGGTAAGGGTGGGTGAGGGTGGTGAGCGTGGTGAGGGTGGGTGAACGTGGTGAGGGTGGGTGAGCGTGGTGAGGGAAGGTGATGGAGGGTGAGCGTGGTGAGGGAGGGTGAGGGTGGTGAGGGAGGGTGAGGGTGGGTGAGCGTGGTGAGGGTGGGTGAGCGTGGTGAGGGTGGGTGAGCGTGGTGAGCGTGGTGAGGGTGGGTGAGCGTGGTGAGCGTGGTGAAGGTGGGTGAGCGAGGGTGGGCGTGGTGAGGGAGGGTGAGTGTGGTGAGGGTGGGTGAGCGTGGTGAGGGTGGGTGAGCGTGGTGAGGGTGGGTGAGACACACGTGGTGAGGGTGAGTGAGCGTGGTGAGCGTGGTGAGGGTGGGTGAGCGTGGTGAGCGTGGTGAGGGAGGGTGAGCGTGGTGAGGGAGGGTGAGCGTGGTGAGGGTGGGTGAGCGTGGTGAGGGAGGGTGAGCGTGGTGAGGGAGGGTGAGGGTGGTGAGGGAGGGTGAGCGTGGTGAGGGAGGGTAAGCGTGGTGAGGGTGGGTGAGCGTGGTGAGGGTGGGTGAGGGTGGTGAGGGTGGTGAGGGTGGGTGAGCGTGGTGAGGGTGGGTGAGGGTGGGTGAGGGTGGTGAGCGTGGTGAGGGTGGGTGAACGTGGTGAGGGAGGGTGAGCGTGGTGAGGGTGGGTGGGGGAGGGTGAGGGAGTGTGAGGGTGGGTGAGGGTGGTGAGGGTGGGTGAGGGTGGTGAGGGAGGGTGAGCGTGGTGAGGGAGGGTGAGCGTGGTGAGGGTGGGTGAGGGTGGTGAGGGTGGGTGAGCGTGGTGAGGGTGGGTGAGCGTGGTGAGGGAGGGTGAGCGTGGTGAGGGTGGGTGAGCGTGGTGAGGGTGGGTGAGCGTGGTGAGGGAGGGTGAGCGTGGTGAGCGAGGGTGAGGGTGGGTGAGCGTGGTGAGGGTGGGTGAGCGTGGTGAGGGAGGGTGAGGGTGGTGAGGGAGGGTGAGCGTGGTGAGCGAGGGTGAGGGTGGTGAGGGAGGGTGAGCGTGGTGATGGTGGGTGAGCGTGGTGAGGGTGGGTGAGCGTGGTGAGGGAGGGTGAGCGTGGTGAGGGTGGGTGAGGGTGAGTGAGCGTGGTGAGGGAGGGTGAGCGTGGTGAGCGAGGGTGAGCGTGGTGAGGGTGGGTGAGGGTGGTGAGGGAGGGTGGGCGTGGTGAGGGTGGGTGAGCGTGGTGAGGGAGGGTGAGCGTGGTGAGGGAGGGTGAGCGTGGTGAGGCAGGGTGAGCGTGGTGATGGTGGGTGAGCATGGTGAGGGAGGGTGAGCGTGGTGAGGCAGGGTGAGCGTGGTGATGGTGGGTGAGCGTGGTGAGGGAGGGTGAGCGTGGTGAGGGAGGGTGAGCGTGGTGAGGGTGGGTGAACGTGGTGAGGGAGGGTGAGCGTGGTGAGGGTGGGTGAGCGTGGTGAGGGAGGGTGAGCGTGGTGAGCGAGGGTGGGTGAGCGTGGTGAGGGTGGGTGAGCGTGGTGAGCGTGGTGAGGGTGGGTGAGCGTGGTGAGGGTGGGTGAGCGTGGTGAGGGTGGGCGAGCGTGGTGAGGTTGGGTGAGCGTGGTGAGGGTGGGTGAGCGTGGTGAGCGAGGGTGAGCGTGGTGAGGGTGGGTGAGCGTGGTGAGGATGGTGAGCGTGGTGAGGGTGGTGAGCGTGGTGAGGGAGGGTGAGCGTGGTGAGGGTGGTGATGGTGGGTGAGCGTGGTGAGGGAGGGTGAGCGTGGTGAGGGTGGGTGAGCGTGGTGAGGGTGGGTGAGCGTGGTGAGGGAGGGTGAGCGTGGTGAGGCAGGGTGAGCGTGGTGATGGTGGGTGAGCGTGGTGAGGGTGGGTGAGCGTGGTGAGGCAGGGTGAGCGTGGTGAGGGTGGGTGAGCGTGGTGAGCATGGTGAGGGTGGGTGAGGGTGGGTGAGGCAGGGTGAGCGTGGTGAGGGAGGGTGAGCGTGGTGAGGGAGGGTGAGCGTCGTGAGGGAGGGTGAGCGTGGTGAGGCAGGGTGAGCGTGGTGATGGTGGGTGAGCGTGGTGAGGGTGGGTGAGCGTGGTGAGGCAGGGTGAGCGTGGTGATGGTGGGTGAGCGTGGTGAGGGAGGGTGAGCGTGGTGAGGCAGGGTGAGCGTGGTGATGGTGGTTGAGCGTGGTGAGTGAGGGTGAGTGTGGTGATCGTGGGTGAGCGTGGTGATGGTGGGTGAGCGTGGTGAGGGAGGGTGAGCGTGGTGAGGGTGGGTGGGCGTGGTGAGGGTGGGTGAGCGTGGTGAGGGTGGGTGGGGGAGGGTGAGGGAGGGTGAGGGTGGGTGAGGGTGGTGAGGGTGGGTGAGGGTGGTGAGGGAGGGTGAGCGTGGTGAGGGAGGGTGAGCGTGGTGAGGGTGGGTGAGGGTGGTGAGGGTGGGTGAGCGTGGTGAGGGTGGGTGAGCGTGGTGAGGGAGGGTGAGCGTGGTGAGGGTGGGTGAGCGTGGTGAGGGTGGGTGAGCGTGGTGAGGGAGGGTGAGCGTGGTGAGCGAGGGTGAGGGTGGGTGAGCGTGGTGAGGGTGGGTGAGCGTGGTGAGGGAGGGTGAGGGTGGTGAGGGAGGGTGAGCGTGGTGAGCGAGGGTGAGGGTGGTGAGGGAGGGTGAGCGTGGTGATGGTGGGTGAGCGTGGTGAGGGTGGGTGAGCGTGGTGAGGGAGGGTGAGCGTGGTGAGGGTGGGTGAGGGTGAGTGAGCGTGGTGAGGGAGGGTGAGCGTGGTGAGCGAGGGTGAGCGTGGTGAGGGTGGGTGAGGGTGGTGAGGGAGGGTGGGCGTGGTGAGGGTGGGTGAGCGTGGTGAGGGAGGGTGAGCGTGGTGAGGCAGGGTGAGCGTGGTGATGGTGGGTGAGCGTGGTGAGGGAGGGTGAGCGTGGTGAGGCAGGGTGAGCGTGGTGATGGTGGGTGAGCGTGGTGAGGGAGGGTGAGCGTGGTGAGGGAGGGTGAGCGTGGTGAGGGTGGGTGAGCGTGGTGAGGGAGGGTGAGCGTGGTGAGGGTGGGTGAGCGTGGTGAGCGAGGGTGAGGGTGGGTGAGCGTGGTGAGGGTGGGTGTGCGTGGTGAGCGTGGTGAGGGTGGGTGAGCGTGGTGAGGGTGGGTGAGCGTGGTGAGGGTGGGCGAGCGTGGTGAGGTTGGGTGAGCGTGGTGAGGGTGGGTGAGCGTGGTGAGCGAGGGTGAGCGTGGTGAGGGTGGGTGAGCGTGGTGAGGGTGGTGAGCGTGGTGAGGGTGGTGAGCGTGGTGAGGGAGGGTGAGCGTGGTGAGGGTGGTGAGGGTGGGTGAGCGTGGTGAGGGAGGGTGAGCGTGGTGAGGGTGGGTGAGCGTGGTGAGGGTGGGTGAGCGTGGTGACGGAGGGTGAGCGTGGTGAGGCAGGGTGAGCGTGGTGATGGAGGGTGAGCGTGGTGAGGGTGGGTGAGCGTGGTGAGGCAGGGTGAGCGTGGTGAGGGTGGGTGAGCGTGGTGAGCATGGTGAGGGTGGGTGAGGGTGGGTGAGGCAGGGTGAGCGTGGTGAGGGAGGGTGAGCGTGGTGAGGGAGGGTGAGCGTCGTGAGGGAGGGTGAGCGTGGTGAGGCAGGGTGAGCGTGGTGATGGTGGGTGAGCGTGGTGAGGGTGGGTGAGCGTGGTGAGGCAGGGTGAGCGTGGTGATGGTGGGTGAGCGTGGTGAGGGAGGGTGAGCGTGGTGAGGCAGGGTGAGCGTGGTGATGGTGGGTGAGCGTGGTGAGTGAGGGTGAGTGTGGTGAGGGAGGGTGAGCGTGGTGAGGGTGGGTGAGCGTGGTGAGGGAGGGTGAGCGTGGTGAGGGTGGGTGAGCGTGGTGAGGGTGGGTGAGCGTGGTGAGCGAGGGTGAGGGTGGGTGAGCGTGGTGAGGGTGGGTGAGCGTGGTGAGGGTGGGTGAGCGTGGTGAGCGTGGTGAGGGTGGGTGAGCATGGTGAGGGTGGGTGAGCGTGGTGAGGGTGGGCGAGCGTGGTGAGGTTGGGTGAGCGTGGTGAGGGTGGGTGAGCGTGGTGAGCGAGGGTGAGCGTGGTGAGGGTGGGTGAGCGTGGTGAGGGTGGGTGAGCGTGGTGAGCGAGGGTGAGCGTGGTGAGGGTGGGTGAGCGTGGTGAAGGTGGGTGAGCGTGGTGAGGGTGGGTGAGCGTGGTGAGCGTGGTGAGGGAGGGTGAGCGTGGTGAGCGTGGTGAGCGTGGTGAGAGTGGGTGAGCATGGTGAGGGTGGGTGAGCGTGGTGAGGGTGGGCGAGCGTGGTGAGGTTGGGTGAGCGTGGTGAGGGTGGGTGAGCGTGGTGAGCGAGGGTGAGCGTGGTGAGGGTGGGTGAGCGTGGTGAGGGTGGGTGAGCGTGGTGAGCGAGGGTGAGCGTGGTGAGGGTGGGTGAGCGTGGTGAGGGTGGGTGAGCGTGGTGAGGGTGGGTGAGCGGGGTGAGCGTGGTGAGGGAGGGTGAGCGTGGTGAGCGTGGTGAGCGTGGTGAGAGTGGTGAGCGTGGTGAGGGAGGGTGAGCGTGGTGAGGGTGGTGAGGGTGGGTGATGGTGGTGAGCGTGGTGAGCGTGGTGAGAGTGGTGAGCGTGGTGAGGGAGGGTGAGCGTGGTGAGGGTGGTGGAGGTGGGTGAGCGTGGTGAGGGAGGGTGAGCGTGGTGAGGGTGGGTGAGCGTGGTCGGGGAGGGTGAGCGTGGTGAGGGAGGGTGAGCGTGGTGAGGGTGGGTGAGCGTGGTCGGGGAGGGTGAGCGTGGTGAGGGAGGGTGAGCGTGGTGAGCGTGGTGAGCATGGTGAGGGTGGGTGAGCGTGGTGAGGGTGGGTGAGCGTGGTGGGGGTGGGTGAGCGTGGTGATGGTGGGTGAGCGTGGAGAGGGTGGGTGAGCGTGGTGAGGGAGGGTGAGCGTGGTGAGCGTGGTGAGCATGGTGAGGGTGGGTGAGCGTGGTGAGGGTGGGTGAGCGTGGTGAGGGTGGGTGAGCGTGGTGAGGGTGGGTGAGCGTGGTGATGGTGGGTGAGCGTGGAGAGGGTGGGTGAGCGTGGGCCCCACCTGGTCGTCCTTGACGCACTGCTGAGACAGCTGGTTGCTGTGCACCCACATGGCGTTGCGTGCGAAGTTCAGGCGCTCCCACTCCAGCTGCTCGTACAGCTGCCGCGCGCGTCGGGACGCGTCGTCAGCACGGCCACCGCACCCACCCCGCGCAAAACGTCGGCCCGACGTTGGGCCGACGGTTCAAACCGCATGCCAACGTTGGGCCGACGTCGAGACGACGTTGGGCCGACGAAGGGGCGACGTTCGTGGGGATAGAGCGTTTCCCCCTCGCACGCACTCATGAGCCTTCTCCCGGCGCTCCGGTTTCCTCCCGCACGTGTAAACAACTCACTCATTGGGCCGACAACGCCCTCGATATATCGAGGACGTCCAACAAAGAATAGTGGGCGGCGAATCGTCGCGCGGCCCTTTCAGACGCGCTGCTTCTGCGGCCGTCTGGAACGCTCTTCCCTGCCGGTATTAGGTTGACAAACTCATTGATTTCGCATTTAATCTGTTTGTTTGATGTCCCCCCCCCCCATTCCACCGCGCCTCCGATTATCGCGGTTCACTACGCACGGCGGAGCGACAAAAGTTCTACGCACGCACAGGACGGCAGGAGCTCGGGCAACCGTGTGTCGGCGCTGTGCTCATCGGCGCTGCGGGTTGACACCCTCGTGGCGGACGCAACGACAGCTCCCGCAGCTTGGCCTAAGGGGACCCACCCGGGGCAGTTCTAATGTAAACGTGCAGCCCCTGTTATGTCAATCCACTGCTGGATGATCATGGTGATGATGATCTCTCCCCCACGCCGCGGGAGGGGGGGAGGGAGCGGGAGGCGGTATTTGACCATACTTCACCACGCCGGTCAGTGCGGAGTGGGATTTGACTAAACTGTTTTATTTATTTGACCAGGTATGCGACCCCACTGAGCTGTGTAGCTCTTTGTCAGAAGCTGCCTGGCTATCACGAAGGATATCTCAACGCAGTGGGCCTCATCATCATTACCACCATCACCACCATCACGTGGACATTGATTGTGAATATGGAGGGAAAACCGGAGGAGACTGGGAACAAATCCACGCGACCGCGAGGAGAGAGCAGGCGTCAGGGTCGGGATGGAACTCACGACCTCCTGTGTACCAAGCGAGGTAGTTAACATCTCCTAGCCACCGTGATGATGATGATATATATAGAGAGAGAGACACCCAAACTCTAAATATACAGCAGCAGGCGTCAGGGTCGGGATGGAATCCACGACCTCCTGTGCACCAGACGAGGTAGTTAACATCTCCTAGCCACCGTGATGATGAGAGAGAGAGACACGCAAACTCCAAATATACAGCAGGCGTCATCAGGGTTGGGATGGATCCCACGACCTCCTGTATACCAGGCGAGGTAGTTAACATCTCCTCGCCACCGCGTCTCCCAGCGGTGAGCACGAACATTCAGCGCACCCGCTCGAGGCCGGCGGAGCGAGCCCCAGGAGGGCGACATAGAAGTGCGGTACAACGATGACAGTGGGCGATGGGGGGGGGGGGGGGACATGGGGCTGACCACGGTGGCTCGCTCGTGGACCATCTCCCACTCGACCCGCGTCCTCTCAATGAGCTCCACGTTCTGCTTGTAGGCCACGTCTGTGGGGGGGGGGGGCACAGGGGGGGGGCACAGGGGGGGGGGCACAGGGGGGGGGGGCACAGGGGGGGGGGCACAGGGGGGGGGCACGGGGGGGCACGGGGGGGGTCAAGGGGGGGCACGGGGGGGCACGGGGGGCACGGGGGGGGGGCACGGGGGATAGAGGAGTGAATCTCAAAAGTCAGAATCAGAATCGGAATTTTTCCGGCAGGAGGACTCCGATGAGCTTTCAAGCTCTTTCTTCCCACAGACGTCCAGTGGTAGAAGGTCACGACAACAAACACAACAACAAACACAACACAACAACAAACACAACAACAAACACAACACAACAACAAACACGACAACAAACACGACAACAAACACGACAACAAACCACAACAACAAACACGTCACTAAGCCATCCCTATCCCACCAGAATGCAGAGCCCACGGAGGCAGTTGTGATGCTGCCGCCACGAAGCCGCTCGGCGGGCGTCCCATCTACGACCTCGCCACCACCAAGCGACGGAGCCAACCCGCTTCCCCCTCACCGCCCCCCACATAAACACACCCGCACGCATTTCCCCCCCCCATAGAGCTCCGAGGGGAGGTCACCCGGCTGACCGGTTTTCACCCGAGAAGCCCTTACCGGAATAATCTTCACGGTTTCCTGCGGCCAGGGAATTGGATGACCTCCCCCGATGCTAATTCGCACCGCGGCGCTGTGACCGGCATTAAGATTGCATGGTCGCGGCGAGGGGCCACTCGGCCACCGCGGTTGAAACGCACTCCCACACACACACGTATTGACGAGGCAGGCAGAGGAGGAGCGAGATGGCTAATTGGCATGACAAAGGCGCCGTGCACCGGCGCGGTCAAGCCGACCACCCATTATTATGGAGGGGCATGAGAATGGGACTAATTTGAATACGCGCCACGCATAAAGATTATTATGGAGGAGCATGAGAATGGGACTAATTTAGAATGCGCGCCGTGCATAAGGGCCGCAAGAGCGAAGAGGGCTGGGGAGGCGGGACCCTGGGATGGGGAGATAGCATAAAAAGCGGATGTAGCGAGGTAGAGGCTCTCTTGCTCCGGAGTCAGGCCACGAGACGCTCTCCAGCCCAGCGACTCGGACGTCCGTGCGACGCATCGAGGTACGCAGTGAGGACGGGATCAGCGAACGCCATGAGCACCTAATCGTGAGTAAGTGGAAAGGGGGTATTGGGAAAGAGACTAGAGAGTTCAGAGCCACCTAGAACATATCCCTCCGATAGATCGGGTACAGACCCAGGGACGATAACGTAGGCCTGCCACGCCGATCGATACTGACCCAACAGTAAAGCGCAGTCGCCGAGAATGAACCATTAATAACCCAGCGCAGCCTCGAGTGGTCTTACGAGTGAGTGAAAGCGCGTGGTGCTGTGTGCAGGTGTGTGCGCTCGTAGCATGGGGGGAAGTCGGTGCGTCAGCAGGTACCCACTCCGTCTATCGCCGCAGGGACTCACGCGGTGTGAGGACAGCGTCGTTCGCCCTCCGAACCCTGACCCCGTTTAGAGCATGTGCTTGGCGGAGAGACAACGCAGCGTTTACAGGTGAACGAAAGCGGACGACGAGCTATGCCTCTCACACAAGCTCGCGGAGGGGCGGACCAGGGAAGGGAGCCGTCGGGTGATGAGCCCAGCGACGGCAGCAGCTGGTCGCAGACCAGCGAGGGGTCGGCAAACGATGGAACCCCTGCCGTCGGCGAGCAGCAAGGAGGGACCGCGGGGGCCAGCGGCCCCAACAACATGGTGTCAGAAGTCGTACGAACCCTCACATCTTCACGGGAAGGTGGCGTGCTACTCCACGCAAAGGTAAGGCATGTGTTCACCGGCCAGGGGA
>NC_083828.1:10683697-10691897 GCF_015708825.2 Lethenteron reissneri | reverse complement strand
GAGGTTAATAATAATAGTACAATTTGTAACGCGCGCAAATTTGCAGACGTAGTGGCCGCAACTCAGAGGCGCGGAGCCAAGCTCAGAGTCGCTCAACAGCATGATTGTAGAGGTGAGTTTTTAAGTGTCTCTTGAAGGAGGCGATTGAGGTGATGCTGCGAATGTGCAGAGGGATATCGTTCCAGACTGTTGGGGCTGCCACTGGTTGGCAGCAACATGACGGTGTTGCAGCAGCTACTTTGAGTGGAAGTCGGCAGCACAAGACAGAGGACGGTGGAGATACCTCGCGAGATGTTGCAGTGGACACCACCTGCTGCGGCCTCTCTGCCCACGCATGGATCGTGATGATGATGATGATATGAGTGCTATCTGCGGGACCGTTTTGGCAGTATATCAAAATAAAAGTCTCGTCAGTTTAGTTCCCCTGCTCCTCGGATTAAGTCTTATCTGTGGGATATGTTTTTGGCAGTCTATCAACAACACATTCCTGCTGCGGGTTGCTCGGTCAATGGGCAGGGTCAACGGCGGCGTGGTGTATTCCGCAAATGTGGCCGACTGTGAGGGCGGGCACAAGCCGGCGTGAGTTGGTTAAACGTTGAGTTTTATAAGGGCACCACGGGGTGACCAGCCCCTCCCCACCCAGCCCCTCCCCTCCCACCCCCCACCCAGCCCCACCCTCCCCACCCAGCCCCCCGCCACCCTCCCCACCCAGCCCCTCCCCTCCCACCCCCCACCCAGCCCCACCCAGCCCCTCGCCACCCTCCCCACCCAGCCCCACCCTCCCCACCCAGCCCCTCCCCTCCCACCCCCCACCCAGCCCTTCCCTCCCACCCCCCCACCCAGCCCCACCCAGCCCCTCGCCACCCTCCCCACCGCCCTCGCCACCCTCCCCACCCAGCCCATCCCTGCACGACGGACACAATTCCCTGTGGGCTGGTGTAACCAGGAGGTTCCTACCAGTATAAAAGTCTCGTCGGTTGAGCTCCACTGCACCTCCGACTAACACGGTTGGCAGCGTGCGGTGCGAAAGAAGTTCTACAAACCTCCACCACCCACCTACATGTAGTAGCTACTAGTAGATACTACATGTGTAGTAGCTACTACACAGGTAGTAGATACTAGTAGATACTACATGTGTAGTAGCTACTACACATGTAGTAGATACTAGTAGCTACTACATGTGTAGTAGCTACTACACAGGTAGTAGATACTAGTAGATACTACATGTGTAGTAGCTACTACACATGTAGTAGATACTAGTAGCTACTACATGTGTAGTAGCTACGGCCTCCGCACTTTCAAGGGCCCCGCGCTAAATGCTTTCAAGCTATCAATTCCGGTTCAGTGATTCTGCACTTGCTCTATTACTATAGTACTATACCGCCTTCAACTTTGATGAACGACTGGGTGTTTAAGGTTAGCGATTTGTCGTAATATCTGGCTGTATAACAAATAAAAATACATTTATTTTCCGGTGCAAGTTAAAAATTCGTGTTTTAATATTTATGTGTTTTTTGTTTTATATTTAGGGCCCCTTAATGGCATAAGTTACAGGCCCCGCACTAGCTTAGTCCGGCTCTGGACGTGACGACGTCTGTTGACATCGTGAGCCTGTGGACTCGTAACGAACAGATGAACAACCCGCCAGCATTGTCCGGTTGATAACGTTACTCAAGAAAACGAGTGGAATTTTCCACGAACTTTCACATTCGAACGACCCGAATGTTAAAGGTGGATGGAGAGGCAGTGGTTGACCGCACTTCTGTTTCCACCCCTCCCCCCACCGCGGCCCAACTCGTGAGTGACATTTCCGTGCAAGAAAGAGCTTTACAGCTCATCGGATTCTTCCAGGATAAATTGATTCCGATGAGTGGCGAGTGAGTTCTGGATTCACGCCACCTGCTCCTCCTCCTCCGAGTGGGATTCTCCACTCATCCGTGGTGAAGTATGGTCAAACGCCCCCCCCCATGAGCGGCCACACGGCATGGGAGTGGGAGGGGGGGGGGAGAGGCCTTCACATCCAGCAGTGGAGTTGACGGAGGCCTGCCCTGTAAGGAGGGTGTTTTATGGACATGCGCACGCATTTCACTCGCGGGGCGAGACGCACCGACCTGTGCAGTAGCAAGCGAAACGCAATCGGCTTTCGCGATGTGTCCGGTGCAAATCTGACAGGAAAAGGGTCGATAAGGCGCCAAGATTTGGCGCCAAACTGGAAGCCGCCTCCTACTTGCACCGTACGACGGGCAGCTCGCCAGCACTGATTCAAGCAAAGCGCGACTCTGTTGCTGATGAGACGCTGTGAGTCGAAACCGGCCCTGGCGTGTAACATCGGCAGCTCGCCAGCACTGATTCAAGCAAAGCGCGACTCTGTTGCTGATGAGACGCTGTGAGTCGAAACCGGCCCTGGCGTGTAACATCGGCAGCTCGCCAGCATTGAGTGAATGATCCAGTGGGTTGGTGAGTGGTTGAGTGAGTGATCCAGTGGGTTTGGTGAGTGGATGAGTGAACGGATGGGTGGTTGTGTGAGTGAAAGAGTGCATGAGTGATCAGGCGGGTTGGTGAGTGGATGAGTGAGTGATGAGAGTGGGGGAGTGAGTGGATGAGCGAGTGAGTGATCAGGTGGGTTGGTGAGTGGATGAGTGAGTGGATGAGGGTGGTGGAGTGAGTGGATGAGTGAGTGGATGAGCGAGTGAGTGATCAGGTGGGTTGGTGAGTTGATGAGTGAGTGATTAAAGTGGTTTAGTGAGTGGGTGAGTGAGTGATCACACGGGTTGGTGAGTGGATGAGTGAGTGATGAGAGTGGGGGAGTGAGTGGTTGAGCGAGTGAGTGATCAGGTGGGTTGGTGAGTGGGTGAGTGAGTGATGAGAGTGGTTGTGTGAGTGAAAGAGTGCATGAGTGATCAGGCAGGTTGGTGAGTGGGTGAGTGAGTGAGTGGATGAGTGAGTGAGTGGATGAGTGAGTGAGTGATCACACGGGTTGGTGAGTGGGTGAGTGAGTGATGAGGGTGGTGGAGTGAGTGGGTGAGTGACTCTACACCTCTGTAACAACGACACCATCCGTACCATACGGACTAAAGTATTAATACTTTCATCTGCACACTCTCAGAAAATAAACCTACTCGCTGTTCTGTACACATTTAAGAGTCTGCGGGTAATCAAGTTGTTGCAGATTTTGTTTGTTTCATCTCTCGTTATATTGAATGAAATTATGTTTTTATTTGTATTTTTATCGTTTTAATTAACTTTATTTTTATTAAAAATTTGCTATCTACGCGACTCTACCGAAAGAACCAAATAATATGAATTCCTGCAGTCACGAAAGTTTTAAGTCAAAATTTAATCCATACGGGACAAACATTTGTAGGCGTACCACTCGCTGCCTGCCATACAGACAACAGACAACTCGTAAGTTCCCTCTGCTTCTTCATCTTCTTGTTCCATGTTCTTCTTCCATCTTCTTCTTCTTCTTGTTCCATGTTCGTCTTCCATCTTCGTGTTCCTCCTTCTGCTTCTTGTTGCCGTGCCGCTGCTGATGTCGATGCGGAGCAACAGCGACTGCCGTGTCCACACATTCAGGCGCTCACGCCGGCAGACAGCCGCGTCAGGGACTCGCCGTGCCGCGGGGTCGCGAGTGCGGAGTCGGCCGTTGCCATCCCCGTGGTGGCAGAGCCATCGCCGCGACATGTGACGCCGCATTCCTCGGTCTTAAAAGGTGGAGGAGCACATATTGTCCATAATTGAGGGTGTATTGTTCTTGGGTTAGATCGCCTAAATATAAACGCGTGTCGTCGTTAAACCCGCCGCCACACGACACGCAGCCGATTAGCAAGGGCGGTGTCACGTAAACAACAACAACGACAACAACAACAAGGACGTGGCCAATTCGTTACGGGTTGAGCACTCAGCCGCTCGTGCTGTCGGAGGGTAAACGCCACTACGACATTCACACTTGGAGGAGCTGGTGACGTTTCGCCGGTAATTACAACAAAAACAACAACGCCAACAACAACCACCACCAGCATCATCAGGCGACAGCCAAGAAGCCTGACGCGCTAAAACAAAGATATCGCGAAGCATTCCGATAAGCGATGTGCGGCAAACCGGTAACCATTGATTCGCCATTCGGTTACCGGTTATGCAACCCACCGACCCCAACGCCAGATGTTGTCTCTTATCTCGCTCGCGCTCACGTGGCATCAATAAAGGCGAGCACATTCCATACGGGACGAGGGGGGAGGGGTGGGGGGCGGGGGGAGCGAGGGGAGGGGGGGTCGAGGGGAGGGGGGCAAGGTGGGAGTGGGGAGCGGGGGGAGCGAGGGGAGGGGGGCAAGGGGGGGTCGAGGGGAGGGGGTTGGCGAGACACGAATTGTAAACGTCGCTGGGTTTACTCTCCAGCACACCGCGTGTGCTGGACCCGTCACACATTGGCCTCGTTGTTGTCTTCGTGACAAATCCTTACGGGTTGGAAGCGCGTCAGGTGGTGGCGGGTTTAACGACACACGTTCATATTTACGGCGATCTAACACAACAACAACAACAAAAACCCCTCTACAGTAAAAGTTCAGTTTCGTGTATTAGGTGTAGCCCTGTGAGCCGTGCGGCTCTTGACTCGGGTGCAACCGCAACAAACAAAAACACGAACAAGCAGCATCTCAAGGTGACTACACGCAACAGAAAAATACAGGACAAGACAGCAAAGTCTTCCAGAGAAGACACCGCATTGACTACCCTGGTCGCGATACACTACGACGCGTGGAACTGGCATCGGACAACGCCGCGGACTGCGGCTGACCCCCGAGTCCTGGGGTCGCTCGCCTGGTGGGGCGAGGCGCGTGGACTTCAGTCGACAGCAGTGGCCCCCTTTGACCTTGACCTTGCACCCACGTGGCTCTCATCGTTACGACTTGTGTCGTGTCAATGAGCCACGTGGGGGTTTGATGAAGCAAAGTTGTGACTCCGCGTGCCCGTGGCTCAATTTGTTTTCGATCTTTTAGCTTAAAAAAAAATCTGGAGTTGTCGCGCACCCCCAAGTTAAACAAGCTGGCAGGCCTCGCTTGTTTTCGTGAACGCACAATAACCATGAGCGACTGCGTGGAGACAATATGGAATCCACCTCGACGGGATGGACCACGTGCCTCCTTCCCCAATGTGTCTCGAGATGTGTTTTTACACATTCCCATCAGCCACACACAAGGCCTTCCTGTTGGGAGTACATGACTGCAGCTGCATGGATCATTGGTGGTGGATCTGCCCAATGTTTATAGTTAAGGATTGGTTTCGACATGCAGCGTCTCATCAGCAGAGCGAGGCTTGCTTGAATCAATGCCGGTGGCACTGCCAGACGTTCATAGCCAATGACCGCCCCCACTGACTGTAAGATACACATCCCGGTTCTACGCAAAGCTTCACAAAGACGCAACGCAAACGTCCCCCACAAGCCGCTCCCCGTTTTGCATTCGCTCCTTTGTGGGGAGTGCGAACAGCGAAAGGGGAGCGAGCGCCGTTGGGAGACATTTGCCTGCGAACTCCGACAACTTCGACTTCACGGCAGTGCTCCAAGCTGAAGGCGCAGCCCCTGCAGCGGCTCGCCCCCACGGCCCTGCTGATACTGCTGGCGGCCGAAGGGAAGGGCTTCCTCCACTCGAGGGGCCTGCACACGGCGCCCTCTCGATGGGAGGGTGCTTGGCCTACTCTTCCACGCTCGCCACACAGAATCATAGAGCCATAGAATCACACACAAAAAAAAACCCTAAACTATTTTTTATTTTACCAGGATTTATCCACAATTCTGGATCATGATGATAGTTGTAATAACCGGCAAAACGTCGCCTTCGAAATGTGTTGTGGGTTTACTCTCCAACACGCCGGTGTGCTGAACTAGTAACTGATTGGCACGCGATGTGTTCATGACAAACCTTACTAATTGGCTGTCGGGTGGTGGCGGTGTTTACGACACATTCATTTTTACACAATCTTACCCAAAACAACCTCCATTATGGATATTGATCGCAAAAGCCCACGTGCTAAACTGTATACTTGTATAGAGTTTGTGGAGACCCCCCCCCCCCGTCCCCGTGGTGGTGTGGATTTGTCTCCGGGTCCTCCGGCTTTCCCCTCCGCATTTAGCATCGACGTCACGCGTTCAAGAGGATCTGGCGACTGCTCTGAACGTGACGACGACGATGATGATGACGACGATGACGACGATTACGATGATGACGATGATCACGTGATGACAATGATGACGACGATGATGATGACGATCATGATGATGACGATCATGAGCCCACTTCGTTGAGCTATCATTTTGTGGCAGCCGGGTAGCTTCTGGTGAAAGTAGTCAACAGCTCATTGGACTTTACCTGGTGAAATAATGATTAAGCTTCAGTGATTTGTTTACCTCCCCTGTACTTTGCACCCTCATCGCGTGTTGGTTTTGTTTGTTCTTTTAGCGTTCTGACCACGTGGCCCTAACTGGACACGTGACAAAAGAGCTTCACAGCTCATCGGATTCCTCCTTCAGAGAGAATTCAGATTTCAGATTCAGATTCCAAACTCCTCTCACCAGCGGTGTCCGGCTTAACGAGCGCTCTCTGGGGGTTGCCCGAACCGTCGGGCAAGGTAGGTGACGGAGAGGTAGGGGAGGGAGGCCCTTTGCAGGGCACGCCGTGGCAACCTGCCCGAGCGTAAACAAAAACAACAAACACGCGAGGCAGAGGGTCGTCGTAAAAGATACACTTTAATAGTTATTAGTCGACTGCAATAAGTTAGCGGGGTTTAAAACGTCAAAATCGAAATTGCGAGGGGGGGGAATTCGATCGCCAAACCCTCCCCGGGAGACGCTACGGGAACAACGGGAACGTCCCGGAGGGGTCTGCGCCACGCGACGGCCGCCACCACCGGCCACCACCACCACCACCACCGCCACCACCGCCACCGCCGCCACCACCACCACCACCACCGCCAGCCACCACCACCACCGCCGCCGCCACCACCACCACCGCCGCCACCGCCACCACCACCGCCGGCCACCACCACCGCCACCACTACCACCGCCGCCACCACCGCCACCACCACCACCGCCGCCGCCACCACCGCCGCCACCACCACCGCCGCCACCACCACCGCCGCCACCACCACCGCCGCCACTACCACCGCCGCCACCACCACCGCCGCCACTACCACCGCCGCCACCACCACCACCGCCACCACCACCGCCACTACCACCACGACCGCCACCGCCGCCCACCGCATCCTCCTCCTCTTACATTCACGACGACCAAGTCACAGCGGTCGCCGCGGGGCCGAGCTCGCGACGGGCCAGTGCGGCAGCTGGACGCCGCCGCAGCCGCCGCAGCCGTGTACAAGCCAGAACTCTCTGGCCGAATGTGACGGGTGGATATTCCGTATCCTGCGTCGTATCACGAGGGCGTTGTTTTTTTTTTGGGGGGGGGGGGCGGGGAAGGACGTGGGAGGGAGTCTCCTTAAAATGTAAAATGAGGACCACCACCCCCACTCCCCCCAAAAAAAAAAGTAAATCTCCACTCCCAACGCTGAAGCGTTTTGAACAACGCGCAGGGCGCTGCTGCTGCTGCCGCTGCTCTGTTCTTGCGCACGACGGTGGCGGCAGCAGCAGCAGCAATGGCGACAGCGGCAGCAGCGGCGGCAGCAGCGGCAGCAGCAGCAGCAGCTGCGGCAGCGGCGGCAGCGGTAGCAGCAGCAGCGGTAGCAGCAGCGGCAGCAGCAGCGGCAGCAGCAGCGATGCGTCCAGCTCGATGCCCGTCGTGGCGGTCCACTGCTGCTCACCGAGAGGGCTGCGGAGTTCGTGTCATGATGCTGTTCGTGTGGCCGTTCGTGTCACTGTTCGTGTCACTGTTCGTGTTGCTGTTTGTGTCGTGCCGCTGTTCGTGTCGCCGTTCGTGTTGCCATGTCACGTGGCTGCCCTTACTCCTCCTTGTTTCAAGGAGCACAGACCGCAGCGGGTTTCCTGTAAGGCCAACAGTTTGGCTTGCATGACCACAATCGCACGGCACTGCGGTTGTGTCTTTAATTTTCCATTCATGAAGGAGATGTGGTGCAGCGTCGGCCTGCTGTATGCACAGTCTCTGTTCTCCTCTCTCAAGTTGTTTTCACAACGTGAATTGGATAGAACGCCACGAATGTGTTCGGGAACACTTTGTTTACAACGCGGATTGCGAAC
>NC_083828.1:10664751-10675889 GCF_015708825.2 Lethenteron reissneri | reverse complement strand
ACAGCAGCAGCAGGCGTCAGGGTCGGGAGACAACCCACGACCTCCTGTATACCAGGCGAGGTAGTTAACATCTCCTAGCCACCGTGATGATGATGAGAAAGAGAGAGACACACAAACTCCAATACACAGCAGCAGCAGGCGTCAGGGTCGGGATCGAACCCACAACCTCATTGCCTTACTGACGTCATCATTCATCATCGTCTGCGTCACCGCCTCCCTCACCGCTCCGCTCACCTCACCCCTCACCCGTGGGTCTCGCACGCTTTGTCTTCGGTGGCACAGGAGCTCGTTTCGCGAGGGACGAGAGGAACTTCTCGCACCGTTTGCCGTCGGTGATCTCGGCCGCTTCCTCAATTCCTCGGGCGGTGACGTGGCGCAGCGGGTAGCTCGCTAAGCCGCTTGCCGCAGAAACGTTGCGGTTCTAGATCCGGCAGGCCGCCCCGGTTATTAACCCTTTCCCGCTGCGATGTCGCCTGCAAGTTGCAGGGGGGGTGGGTTTCCTGTTCACCGCTGAATCAAAATTTTTTATTTATAGAGGCGTAGTAGCGCCGTCGTTTTTAAAGACATTGTACTGCAAACTCACCGCAGAGAACCGTAGCGGACGCGACCGCCGCACCCTACAATGGCTGGCGCAACAACTGTGCCACACGCCTCTCTTGCGTGCCCTTTACTTACGATTCCATTCCGATGACGTAACACGTACACGTACGTCATCAGCACGGGAACGGGTTATCCATAAAAACTATGCGCCGACCGCTTCACAGCACACGTTACAGATCATCGCCCGGTGTACTTCGCAAACCAGTTGGCCGTTGTGCTTCTGGTGTCACGGCCGAAATCTTCACAAATTGGAAAAATGACACTGCAATTACACACACACACGCACGGTGGCAATCATAGCCCCCGCCTACTGGTCGAATAATGCCCATGTGCAGGCCACGTGCGCTGAGTCACCTTGTGCCACACAGGGAACAGCTGCCATCGGGGCTGCCCCCTTTCAAACGCGTTGAGATGAGGCGCAAGTCGCTCATCGCTTGCAGTGCACTTTTTGAGACGCCACGTCGTAAATGAGGGTGGCTCTTATCAACAACAACAACAACTAACTGTCGTCGTCGTCGTCGTTATTACGATCGGCGGTGCTCTCCGATGATCGCGTTGTTCGCCCGCAGCTCTACGCCAGGGAGAAGAAGAAGTTTGGGAAGGCCGACTCGGACGGCGTCCAGGGTCTCAACATCACCGAGTTCCTCGCCTTCGAGCACCCCGAGGAGTTTGACTACATGCAGGTGACCGTGCCGGGCTCTTGGTGGTCGCTCACTAAAACTCAACAACGGTGTGCCTTACCAGGTAAGGCCCCACTGAGCTGTGTAGTTCGCTTTTTCAGAAGCGACCTGGACACCACAAATGGTAGCAGCTCAACCAAGTGGCCCATCATCATAGCAGCAGCCAATCAACTCGAAACGTGTGATGTTGATTCTAAATGTGGAGGGGACATTCCTTATTCTTTGCTACTGCCGTGATGGCACGCTACTACGTTACGCTGCTACGTTACGCCGCTGAGTGTGTTAAAAGAGCGTGCGGCTCGGGAGAGACGCCACCGCTGGCACAGACCTACGTGGCGGTGGCAGTGTGGCCCTGCGTCCTTTTGGTTTGTAAAAAAGAAGCACCGAACAAATTCCCCACTAGGTGGTGCGTGCGTCCGCTCCTGAGCATTGAGTTCTGTTCGATTTGTTGCGCTGGTGATGGTCGCGTGCATTCAAGTTGCCCGGCTGTTTAACGCAGGAGTTCGTGCGATGCTGCGTGAGCAGCAGCAGCAACAACAAAAATAAAAACATGGGATTCGTGACAAGGTGGCGTTCATTACGCACAAAGTGCTTGCAAATGAACCACAATACCTCGCTGATCTCGTCAAGGAGCATAAACCATCATCACGTGAACTCCACTCATCCTCGTAGCAGCGGCTTCTGGCTGGCCATTGAACAAAGACGGTCACTGCATCGCGCGGCGCTTTCAGATGCCCTTCTGCAGCCATCTGGAACGCTCTTCCTCCCGATATTAGGAAGCCACTGGAAATATCTACTTTTAAATCTAGATTAAAAACTCATTTTTTTAGAACTACTTTTCGTGTTTAGTTTGTTGTCCTTCTCCCGCACCTCCGATTAGCACAGTTGGTGACGTACGGTGTGAAATAAGTTCTCAACATTAAGTATCTACAACATTGCAGAGAACGAATACACGGCCATTGAGGGATATCACACAGCTAACGAATTAGGTATTTAACAGTCATAAACGAAACGCTCAAATCTACAAACCACTGCAAACAAAGTGGGAGAGCAAGAGGCACTAGATTATCGTTAGGCGCATGTGCAGGTAAGCTCCTACAACAAGTGTCAAGGTAAGGCCCCGCTGAGCTGTGTAGCTGTTTTTCACAAGCGACCTGGCTATCACAAATGATAGCTCAACCAAGTGGCTTACCATCATCACGTGGGAATTTCTAGAGATGTTGGTGGGTGACGTGGGTGAGAGACGTTGGTGGGTGAGAGACGTTGGTGGGTGACGTGGGTGGGTGACGTGGGTGAGAGACGTTGGTGGGTGACGTGGGTGAGAGACGTTGGTGGGTGATGTGGGTGGGTGACGTGGGTGAGAGACGTTGGTGGGTGATGTGGGTGAGAGACGTTGGTGGGTGATGTGGGTGGGTGACGTGGGTGAGAGACGTTGGTGGGTGATGTGGGTGGGTGATGTGGGTGAGAGACGTGGGTGGGTGACGTGGGTGAGAGACGGTGGGGTGACGTGGGTGAGAGACGTTGGTGGGTGATGTGGGTGGGTGATGTGGGTGAGAGACGTTGGTGGGTGACGTGGGTAAGAGACGTTGGTGGGTGACGTGGGTGAGAGACGTGGGTGGGTGACGTGGGTGAGAGACGTTGGTGGGTGACGTGGGTGAGAGACGTTGGTGGGTGACGTGGGTGAGAGACGTTGGTGGGTGACGTGGGTGAGAGACGTTGGTGGGTGATGTGGGTGGGTGATGTGGGTGAGAGACGTTGGTGGGTGACGTGGGTGAGAGACGTTGGTGGGTGACGTGGGTGAGAGACGTGGGTGGGTGACGTGGGTGAGAGACGTTGGTGGGTGACGTGGGTGAGAGACGTTGGTGGGTGACGTGGGTGAGAGACGTTGGTGGGTGACGTGGGTGAGAGACGTTGGTGGGTGACGTGGGTGAGAGACGTTGGTGGGTGACGTGGGTGAGAGACGTTGGTGGGTGACGTGTGTGAGAGACGTGGGTGGGTGACGTGGGTGAGAGACGTTGGTGGGTGACGTGGGTGAGAGACGTTGGTGGGTGACGTGGGTGAGAGACGTTGGTGGGTGATGTGGGTGGGTGACGTGGGTGAGAGACGTTGGTGGGTGACGTGGGTGAGAGACGTTGGTGGGTGACGTGGGTGAGAGACGTTGGTGGGTGACGTGGGTGAGAGACGTTGGTGGGTGACGTGGGTGAGAGACGTTGGTGGGTGACGTGTGTGAGAGACGTGGGTGGGTGACGTGGGTGAGAGACGTTAGTGGGTGACGTGGGTGAGAGACGTTGGTGGGTGACGTGGGTGAGAGACGTTGGTGGGTGATGTGGGTGGGTGACGTGGGTGAGAGACGTTGGTGGGTGACGTGGGAGAGACGTTGGTGGGTGACGTGGGTGAGAGACGTTGGTGGGTGACGTGGGTGAGAGACGTTGGTGGGTGACGTGGGTGAGAGACGTTGGTGGGTGACGTGTGTGAGAGACGTGGGTGGGTGACGTGGGTGAGAGACGTTGGTGGGTGACGTGGGTGAGAGACGTTGGTGGGTGACGTGGGTGAGAGACGTTGGTGGGTGATGTGGGTGGGTGACGTGGGTGGGTGACGTGGGTGAGAGACGTTGGTGGGTGACGTGGGTGAGAGACGTTGGTGGGTGACGTGGGTGAGAGACGTTGGTGGGTGACGTGTGTGAGAGACGTGGGTGGGTGACGTGGTGAGAGACGTTGGTGGGTGACGTGTGTGAGAGACGTTGGTGGGTGACGTGTGTGAGAGACGTTGGTGGGTGACGTGGGTGAGAGACGTTGGTGGGTGACGTGGGTGAGAGACGTTGGTGGGTGACGTGGGTGAGAGACGTTGGTGGGTGACGTGTGTGAGAGACGTGGGTGGGTGACGTGGGTGAGAGACGTGGGTGGGTGACGTGGGTGAGAGACGTTGGTGGGTGACGTGGGTGAGAGACGTTGGTGGGTGACGTGGGTGAGAGACGTTGGTGGGTGACGTGGGTGGGTGATGTGGGTGAGAGACGTTGGTGGGTGATGTGGGTGAGAGACGATATTGACGGTCCCTGTCGCTGTGCGCTTGAGCAGGACTCGGTGCTGGAGGAGGCTCTGCTGGAGCACGACAAGGATGGCGACGGCTTCGTGAACCTCGCCGAATTCCTCGGAGACTACCACCGGGACCCGAGTACGCCACACGCACGCACAAAGACAAAGATCCCCCGTATAGCCTTAACGTACTGTTGGGCAAGGGCTGTTAGCACAGCACCTACGAAAGACCGGCACGACACACGAGGGGGTGGGTGGCCAGCACCACGCCCGGCCGCCTTTGTCTCCCTAGTGGCGATGTTTACACACCGCACCCAGGTACTCATTTGAGGCCGAGTCCACCTAGGGAAGGCCGTGGGCCATTCAGATAATCGTCACCGGTGTTGTCCGTGAGCGGGAATTCGAACTCGGGTTGCCGGGTTTCGTAGCGCAGCGTAGCGCTAGCTGCTGGGCCACCACTGCGCACGCACACAGGCAGGTGCCGAGTGGCAGGTGTCATTATGTTCAAGCGATGCCATCATGGCCCAAACCGTTGATACCATGACCTCCACCACCACCATCACCACCTCCGCCGTCCCTCGCTACCAAAGAGTTTTACCTTCCACCAGATCCCGCAGCTGCTGCTGCAAAGTCAACACACGACCCCCGACGGTCTCATCCACAACCTGCTCTTAAGACTCACAGTGAAACCACTGGACTCGCAGCGAGACCCACACACTCACTGTGAGACCCAAAGCCTCACAGTGAGACCCACAGACTCACAGCGAGACCCACAGACTCACAGTGAGGCCCACAGACTCACTGTGAGACCCACAGACTCACAGTGAGGCCCACAGACTCACAGTGAGACCCACAGACTCACAGTGAGACCCACAGACTCACAGCGAGACCCACAGACTCACAGCGAGGCCCACAGACTCACAGTGAGACCCACAGACTCACTGTGAGACCCACATACTCACTGTGAGACCCACATACTCACAATGAGACCCACAGACTCACAGTGAGACCCACAGACTCACAGTGAGACCCACAGACTCACAGCGAGACCCACAGACTCACAGTGAGACCCACAGACTCACTGTGAGACCCACATACTCACT
Organism: Lethenteron reissneri; assembly: GCF_015708825.2. Lineage (NCBI taxonomy): Eukaryota > Metazoa > Chordata > Hyperoartia > Petromyzontiformes > Petromyzontidae > Lethenteron > Lethenteron reissneri. Next base: position 10,670,474 of record NC_083828.1, on the reverse strand, counting down.
GTGAGACCCACATACTCACAATGAGACCCACAGACTCACAGTGAGACCCACAGACTCACAGTGAGACCCACAGACTCACAGCGAGACCCACAGACTCACTGTGAGACCCACAGACTCACAGTGAGACCCACAGACTCACAGTGAGACCCACAGACTCACAGTGAGACCCACAGACTCACAGTGAGACCCACAGACTCACAGTGAGACCCACAGACTCACAGTGAGACCCACAGACTCACTGTGAGACCCACATACTCACTGTGAGACCCACATAATCACAATGAGACCCACAGACTCACAGTGAGACCCACAGACTCACAGTGAGACCCACAGACTCACAGCGAGACCCACAGACTCACAGTGAGACCCACAGACTCACTGTGAGACCCACATACTCACTGTGAGACCCACATACTCACAATGAGACCCACAGACTCACAATGAGACCCACAGACTCACAGTGAGACCCACAGACTCACAGCGAGACCCACAGACTCACTGTGAGACCCACAGACTCACAGTGAGACCCACAGACTCACAGCGAGACCCACAGACTCACTGTGAGACCCACAGACTCACAATGAGACCCACAGACTCACAGTGAGGCCCACAGACTCACAGTGAGACCCACAGACTCACAGCGAGACCCACAGACTCACAGTGAGACCCACAGACTCACAGTGAGGCCCACAGACTCACTGTGAGACCCACAGACTCACAGTGAGACCCACAGACTCACAGCGAGACCCACAGACTCACAGTGAGACGCACAGACTCACAGCGAGACCCACAGACTCACTGTGAGACCCACAGACTCACAGTGAGACCCACAGACTCACAGCGAGACCCACAGACTCACAGTGAGACCCACATACTCACTATGAGACCCACAGACTCACAGTGAGACCCACAGACTCACAGCGAGACCCACAGACTCACAGCGAGACCCACATACTCACTATGAGACCCACAGACTCACTGTGAGACCCACAGACTCACAGTGAGACCCACAGACTCGCAGCGAGACCCACAGACTCAGTGAGACCCACATACTCACTATGAGACCCACAGACTCACAGTGAGACCCACAGACTCACAGCGAGACCCACAGACTCACAGCGAGACCCACATACTCACTATGAGACCCACAGACTCACAGTGAGACCCACAGACTCACAGCGAGACCCACAGACTCACAGTGAGACCCACAGACTCACAGCGAGACCCACAGACTCACTGTGAGACCCACAGACTCACAGTGAGACCCACAGACTCACTGTGAGACCCACAGACTCACAGTGAGACCCACAGACTCACAGTGAGACCCACAGACTCACAGAGAGACCCACAGACTCACAGTGAGACCCACAGACTCACAGTGAGACCCACAGACTCACAGAGAGACTCACAGACTCACTGTGAGACCCACAGACTCACAGTGAGACCCACAGACTCACAGAGAGACCCACAGACTCACAGTGAGACCCACAGACTCACAGTGAGACCCACAGACTCACAGACTCAGAATGAGACCCACAGACTCACTGTGAGACCCACAGACTCACAGAGAGACCCACAGACTCACAGGACTCAGAATGAGACCCACAGACTCACTGTGAGACCCACAGACTCACAGTGAGACCCACAGACTCACAGTGAGACCCACAGACTCACAGACTCAGAATGAGACCCACAGACTCACTGTGAGACCCACAGACTCACAGAGAGACCCACAGACTCACAGTGAGACCCACAGACTCACAGTGAGACCCACAGACTCAGAATGAGACCCACAGACTCACAATGAGACCCACAGACTCACAGTGATACCCACAGACTCACAGTGAGACCCACAGACTCACAGTGAGACCCACAGACTCAGAATGAGACCGACAGACTCACAGTGAGACTCACAGTGAGACACACAGACTCACAATGAGACCCACAGATTATGGTCCCCGGACCTGCAGTGGTCCGCGTGGGCTGTGATGCCAACGCAGCTTGACCCGGACAATGATGACGACGTTCTCATACCTTTTGTTATGGGCATTACTCTGGATACTTTATTGCAAAATTAGGTTAGTCAAAACTACCCTTATTAAACTACCCAAAAATCTAAATGCCCCCACACCTAAAAAAAACCCTAGAGCTGCGTTTAAATAAAAATGTGTTTTTATGTTCCGTTTGTATGAATCATTTTGTATTTCTGGTATTTAGAAAGAGAAGTGATTGATTGCGTTATGTCACCAGGGTTGAGCGAGGGGCTAGGTGCTCCGTGGGGGCGCAAACGAGTTTGAGAAACGCTGCCCCGACAGTATCACACCATTTGCCCCTTGGTCTTCTCTTCCCCCTTGGCCGCTGGGTTCGTTGAGACCCCCTCCACTGCCTGTCCTCGTGCCTCCGATAAGCACGGTTGGCTACGTACGGTGCGAAAGAAGTTCACCGCACGTACGTCCCGGCAATCGGCCATCGTTTGCCCCAGAGAGCGCGTCCGCAGCAGGTGGAGAGAAGATGCAAACCGCTCGCAGAAAAGTGCCCGCGTGGGGAATCTCACCGAGTGTCACCGCCGCCACCGCCCTGCCGCCATTTTAACTGCAGGCGTCCGGCACCCGGATTGGAACCCAGACTCTCGGCTGTGGCTGTGACTTAAACTCTGCACCTCCCCTGCCACTTTGCCCCCCCCACCCTCCCTCTCCCCACCCCCCCCTCTCCCCACACCCCCTCTCCCCACCCCCCCTCTCCCCACACCCCCTCTCCCCACACCCCCTCTCCCCACACCCCCTCTCCCCCCCCCCCTCTCTCTGTGCCGCCAACCGCGCTCACAGCGGCAGAGAGCGACCCCGAGTGGGTGATCACCGAGACGGACAAATTCACCAGCGAGTTCGACATCGACCACGACGGGAAGCTCAACCCGAGCGAGCTGCTCTCCTGGCTGATGCCCAACAACCTGGAGGTGGCCGAGGACGAGGTGAGAGTGGGAGGGGGGGCCGTGCCCGCGATGAGAGCTTCCTTTCGGAGGGCCACGCACACGCTCGCTCAGCGACACGCATGCTCAGTGACACGCACACGCTCGGTGACACGCTCGCTCAGCGACACGCACGCTCAGTGACACGCACACGCTCGGTGACACGCTCAGCGACAGATCGAAAGTGTTTTCGCCGTAACTCGGCGACGCGTCTTGGCGACGGGAGGGGGGCGCTGAGAGGTCGGCGGGGTGTGGCGTCTCGCCCCCAGACGGAGCACCTCCTGGAGCACATGGACACGGACGGCGACGGGCAGCTGTCGCACGACGAGGTGGTGCAGAACAAGGAGCTCTTCCTCACCAGCGAGGTCACGGACTACGGGCGGCAGCTCGGGGAGCAGTACGCTCACCACGAGGAGCTGTGACCGTGCCCGCATCGTCGCCACCGCCCGCCTGCCGTCACACCGCCCCTCCGCCCGCCTTCCCGAGTCTCCGGTCCCGTGACGCGGTTCCAGCCGTGTGCGCCAACCGTCCGCAGGTTGAACAGGGAGAAGCGTTTGATTTTGTTTAACCGACCCTAGGTAAGGCACACGGATGCCGTCTACTCGCTTTCAGGAGGGGTTCCTGCATTTAGATATTTGGCCAACACCAATGGTCATGTCGTGTGTATTTTTAGCTGAGGGAGGCGAAATCGGTGAATCCGGCTGGCAACCCGTGTAGAAGAGGGGGAGAGTGTACACACTCCTAAGACAAAAGATCTCCCCGTTATAGCCTTCACAGACTGTCAGGGCAAGTGCTGCTAGCGAGCACCTATGAAGGCTGGAAGGGCACACGAGGGCGTGTTTGGCCAACACCACGCCCGGCCACCTTTGTCTCCCCCGTGTTGATGTTTACACACCGCGCCAGGTACTCATTTAAGACCGAGCCCCCCAAGGGGAAGTTGAGGATCAGTTCAGATATTTGTCAATGTTATTGATCGTGTGCGGGAATCAGACTCGGGTCGCTGGGTTCGTTGTGCAGTGCACTAACCACTACACTACTGCTCTACACACTCAGCACTCACACTGTAGTACAGGGGTAGAACATACAAACTCCACTCACTCTGTAGAACAGGGGGAGATCATACAAACTCCACTCACTCACTCCACACTCTGTAGAACAGGGGGAAATCACACAAACTCCACTCAATCATTCTCTAGGACAGGGGGAGATCATACAAACTCCACTCACTCCACACTCTGTAGAACAGGGGGAGATCACACAAACTCCACTCATTCATTCTGTAGGACCGGGAGAGATTATACAAACTCCACTCACTCACTCCACACTCTGTAGAACAGGGGGAGATCACACAAACACCACTCCACTCACTCTGTAGAACAGGGGGAGATCATACAAAATACACTCACTCTGTAGAACAGGGGGAGATCATAGAAACTACACTCACTCATTCTGTAGGACAGGGGGAGATTATACAAACTACACTCACTCCACACTCTGTAGAACAGGGGGAGAACATACACACTCCACTCTCAATCACACTATAGGACAGGGGGGGAACACATAAACAACAAGCGGAAAGGCTCCCGAGTCAGGAATGGAGCCCAGGCCCTGCTTGCTGTGAGGCGCGAGTGTCACCCCAGCGTCACCCTGCCACCCCGAGACGTTACGTCAAAAAGAAGCGTGAGAGTGGTCGGGTTGGGTGTAACTCTGTACATTCTGAAAGTGGTGAACATCACGGGAGAGGGAGCTGCTGCTCTCATGAGCATCGAGGCATTGGGTGCTCATTTGCCCGCTCACAGCCCCGAACCGTTGGGGTGGAACTTCCACATTCCTGTCGTGCGGGGGGACGAGTACTCTCCCGTCACCCAAGCACTTGTTCAAATTCCACGCAAAAGTGGCCAAGTCAAAAGCTGAGACAGTCAGTGGTGCGTACCCACGTGCCGCAAGTCCCCCGCCCGTACGACAAGTATCAACCCTGGCGACGTATTGGTGGGCCGTGGGGGCAGCCCGCTCTGTGTGTAACCAATTCCATGCAGGACACCAGAGCTCTGTTAATTTTTTGTTGTTGGTTGGAACGGTCCATTTCTGTCTGGGAGGGGTGTTTCCTGACACAGACCACTGCCATGCCCCGCCCCTGCCCCACCGCCGTGCGTGCCGTTGCGTGTTGTCCTTGGGGGCGCTCGGAGTGAGAAGGAGAGAGAGAGACCCCTTTCTGTCGTTTCCGAGCGAGCGTACTCAGAGAGAGCGCGCGATTCTCTCGGCCCTTCCGAGACCACCGACTTCCGGCAACGAAAGGGTCGAACGTCGCCTCCCGCCGTTCCCCGGTTGAGTTCGGGGCCCAGGACAAGGCTGAGCGCAGTAGTAACCTCGCGCCGTGACCGTGGGTCTCACTGGCGCGCGCGAGGGGCCACGACGGGAGTCGAACCCTTCCTTACCGTGTTGTGCACGTGGGAGCGAGCGGCGCTGCGGGTACAATACAAGCAGGCCGCGACGGAATCGCCGACCTGCTGATGTTGGCCAATCTAATTCAGTGGATGCTGATGACCAAGTGGGTGCAGTCTCGCCTCACAGGAGCGCCAGAGGAAAACCATCCGACTTTCCAGGATTCCGTGGGTGGGTGTTGACATGTGGAGAGCACAGTGAGTGTGGTGTTAGGGTGATGAACGCCATAATATTCAAGGGCAACTTCATAGCAACTGTCGCTGGCAGTTGTCACCTGCAATGCATTTACTACGGGCAACTATGACAAAGAGGTTCG
>NC_083828.1:10635297-10657452 GCF_015708825.2 Lethenteron reissneri | reverse complement strand
TTTATTTTAATTCGTTTCATTCATTCCATAGTTTGATTAACGCTTCATTCATTACATTCATTCCTAATTAATTTCATTTTAACATATATTTCATTCTTTCAAATAATTTCATTCATTTTTCATCCCATTCATTAATCTTTTTCAATCATTTAATTCATTTAATGGACATGAAACTCGTGGCCTTTGGTCACTGCCGCCGCTGCAGCTGCGTTGGCAGTGGTGGCGCACAAACAACAACAACAACCACTCAGCGCGTTCCGTGTCAACAACAACAACAACACTGAACCTGAATCAGAATGTTTATTTATCCTGGAGGAATCCGACGCTCTACGAACCTCTTTTATCTCACAGATGTCCAGTAGCACTGTGCGTGGCTGTTAAAAGAAACAACGCTGAGCAAGGGTTGTTGCCCGAAACGTCGCTTATTGAAATGATAACTGGGGCCTGGGAATGCGTCCCTGTTTGGGATTGTTTGTTTGTTTTCCATCGTTATACTTTGACGATGTGCGTCCGTGTGTACGTCAGACTTCTTTCGCACCGTACGTAGTCAGCCGTGCTCATGGGAGGTGGGGACGTCGAGCTCGATGCAACGGTGCTGACCACTGATGCAACGTGCCAGCAACAACCTCTCTCTCTGCCCCCCCCCTCTCTATTTAAGGCCTCGACACAGAGGCATTGGGTCTCTGTGTGTCTCTGTGTTGTGTGTCTCTCTCTCTCTGTGTCTCTGTGTTGTCTCTCCCTGCTTGTGTGTCTGTCTGTGTGTCTATGTTGTGTCTCTCTCTGCTTGTGTGTCGGTCTGTGTGTCTATGTTGTGTGTCTCTCTCTCTGTGTCTCTGTGTTGTCTCTCTCTGCTTGTGTGTCTGTCTGTGTGTCTATGTTGTGTGTCTCTCTCTATGTGTCTCTGTGTTGTCTCTCTCTGCTTATGTGTCTGTCTGTGTCTCTCTGTGTGTCTCTGTGTTGTCTCCCTGCTTGTGTGTCCGTCTGTGTGTCTATGTTGTGTGTCTCTCTCTGTGTGTCTCTGTGTGTCTCTCTCTGCTTGTGTGTCTGTGTGTCTCCGTGTCTGTGTTTTGTCCCTCTCTCAAATTTATTTCTACGTGATGACGGTTGCTTGTGTTGCAATCGGAACGTCGTACTCTATTATTTCATTTATTTTCTTTGTACGTGACTCTACCGAAAGAACTAAAGAATAATCTGTGATTTACCTTTGAATATGAATGTGGTTTGTAACGATCGAGTCGTCATACTTTAGTGATTATTCAAGGGGGTTTGCTCGTTAGTCATCAGCTACTATTCGTCGAACTACGGTGCTGTTTATTCTTTGTCCGATTTGACATCCTGGTCATCAGGAAACATTTAAAATCGAATTCCCATCGGGCCCCACGATGTAAAACACGCGCAGCCTCCAACTCTTGCCGTTCACTGCTCCCCATACTGGCTTCTCGATATCGGTGCCGTGAAGGAGGGCCCTTGCCTGAAACGTCGCCAATATATTGCTTTCCTCTAAGGCCACAGTGTGACTGACGAGTTTTATTTATAAAGTGTGCTTGTTCAACGCTGCCAACGCAGCAGCAGCAGCAGATATTTGATTTGTGTTGACGAATGTGATGCGTTTCTACGTGAGTCTATGGGTCTCTGTGTGAGTCTATGGATCTCTACGTGAATCTATGGGTCTCTGTGTGAGTATATGGGTCTCTGTGTGAGTCTATGGATCTCTACGTGAGTCTATGGGTCTCTGTGTGAGTATATGGGTCTCTGTGTGAGTCTATGGGTCTCTGTGTGAGTCTATGGGTCTCTGTGTGAGTCTATGGGTCTCTGTGAGCCGATGTGTCTCTACGTGAATATATGGGTCTCTGTGTCAGTCTATGGCTCTCTTTGTGAGCCTATGTGTCTCTACGTGAGTATATGGGTCTCTATGATGAATCTATGGGTCTCTACGTGAATATATGGGTCTCTGTGTGAGTCTATGGGTCTCTGTGTGAGTCTATGGGTCTCTGTGTGAGTCTATGGGTCTCTGTGAGCCGATGTGTCTCTACGTGAATATATGGGTCTCTGTGTCAGTCTATGGCTCTCTTTGTGAGCCTATGTGTCTCTACGTGAGTATATGGGTCTCTATGATGAATCTATGGGTCTCTACGTGAATATATGGGTCTCTGTGTGAGTCTATGGGTCTCTACTTGAGTCTATGCGTCTCTGAACCGAGATATGGCTTCGTGACTGGCGTGGTGGTGATGGTGGGGGGGGGGGGTGATCGTAACTGAACCCCACCCCTCGCTCAAGACATCTCTTCTCTTATTTCTGCTCTCGGTCTGTGTGAGGCGAGGCAAGCTGCGGCCGCATTGGAAGTGACGTCTACTTTTCCGTGGCCCTGTCCGCAACGACGAGACAGACATCGTATTTATTTCCTGCACGTGTGTGCCGTGCCCCCTCCCACCACATGTTACTACCCACGGTAGTAATGTCATCGTGATTAAAGTATATACACACAGACACGCATATATTTAAACTACACATTCCATCATCAGCCACATGGCATACCCGTTCTGGGATTGCTTCCATCCAGCGGAAAGCTACGTTTACTACAAACGGTCGACTGAGTTGCGTGCTAATGCCGTTGTGGCGTTTCGCTCTCCAACAACCACATGAGGGGTGCTCATGTGGTTACTCATCGGCACTGGTTAGCACGGTTGGCTACGTACGGTGCGAAAGAAGTCCAGAGTATGTGCCTGCTGCTGCTGCTGCTATCAATTGCCACGTGGTGGCGATGATGACGACGATGAGCCACTTCGTTGAGCTGCCATTTGTGGCAGCCAGGTCGATGCTGAACGAGACTTGCCCGGCAGCTCAGGGAGCCCTTGCCCGGTAAAATAAAGAGTTTAGTTTAAACGTGCACACACATTCGTGTGACAAACCTTAGTGAATGGCCCTTGGTGTACGACGCAATTACAAGTCCACGGCCTCACTCAAAACACTTGACAAAATACGACTTTCGCCATTCGGTGTCTCATCATCGGCAGAGTTTGCACTGACACTATTTACACGAATGCTATGTTTATTTGACCAGGTAAGGCCCCACTGAGCAGTGTCGCTCTTTTCTCAGAAGCGACCTGGCCACAAATGATAGCTCGCCAAAGTGGGCTCATCGTTTACAGCAGTCAAATCCTCGCACCAGTGGACCCGTAGGAAAATCCACGCGATCACGGGGAGAACATGCAAACTCCAAATATACAGCAGGCATCAGGGTCGGCATCGGACCCACGATCTCCTGTATACCAGGAGATTGTGGGTCACCACTGGTGACCTTGAGATCTCAGAGGCAAGGGCTGATCTAGACACGCAGCAGCGTCTCATCGGCAGAGTCGGGCTCGCTTCACCCGATGCTGGTGGCACCGCTCGATGTGTAGAGGGAAGTGCCCTCTCTGTCAAATAGAACTCCTGGTTCTCTGCCAAGCTTTATGCAATCCACGTTCTTCAGCGTCTCTGCTGACACTATAATGTCAACTTTACAAATGGTGCATTCCCAGAAGGAAGGCCACGTGGCTGACGGGATGTACATTTATTTTATTATTTATTTTAGTGGAAGGATACATTCATGAAGGAAGCGGATTGCCTGCATATTTATTGTGACATCCTCCACAACGACCCAGATGGTGTGTGTGTGTTGAACGTCTTTCACGCCGTACGTAGCCAACCGTGTTGGCCGGAGGTGCGTGGGAAGGACAACAAACTAAACACTAAAAGCAGTTCCTCAGATGTCAAAGTGCCACAGCTCCCAGGGGCTTCGTAATACCGGAAGGGAAGAGCGTTCCAGACGGCCGCAGAAGCAGCACGTCTGAAAGCGCCACGCGACGCGACGAGACGAGCGCCGCCTCCCTGCGATGGACACCAGCCACAAGTCGCCGCCGCAGCGAGGACGAGCGGAGTTCGCGGGGCGACGATGGTGGTGGTGGTGGTGATGGTGGTGGTGATGGTGGTGATGGTGGTGATGGTGGTGGTGGTGATGGTGGTGGTGGTGATGGTGGTGGTGATGGTGGTGATGGTGGTGGTGATGGCCAGATGGGGGGCACACTGAGAGAGAGAGATGGGGGGCACGCTGAGAGAGAGAGAGAGAGATGAGGGGCACACTGAGAGAGAGAGATGTGGGGCACCACTGAGAGAGATATGGGGGGCACGTTGAGAGAGAGAGATGGGGGGCACACTGAGAGAGAGCGATGGGGGGCACACTGAGAGAGAGAGATGGGGGGCACACTTAGATAGAGAGATGGGGGGCACACTGAGAGAGAGAGATGGGGGGCACACCTATGCCTAGAGATGCACTGAGAGACATTGGGGGCACACTGAGAGAGAGATGGGGGCACACTGAGAGAGAGAGATGGGGGGCACACTGAGAGAGAGATGGGGGGCACACTGAGAGAGAGAGATGGGGGGCACACTGAGCGAGAGAGATGGGGGGCACACTGAGAGAGAGAGGGGGGGCACACTGAGAGAGAGATGGGGGGCACACTGAGAGAGAGATGGGGGGCACACTGAGAGAGAGATGGGGGGCACTGAGAGAGAGATGGGGGGCACACTGAGAGAGAGATGGGGGCACACTGAGAGAGAGAGATGGGGGGCACACTGAGAGAGAGAGGGGGCACACTGAGAGAGAGATGGGGGGCACATGAGAGAGAGATGGGGGGCACCTGAGAGAGAGAGAGGGGCACACTGAGAGAGAGATGGGGGGCACACTGAGAGAGAGATGGGGGGCACACTGAGAGAGAGATGGGGGGCACACTGAGAGAGAGAGATGGGGGCACACTGAGAGAGAGAGATGGGGGCACACTGAGAGAGAGATGGGGGGCACACTGAGAGAGAGATGGGGGGCGGGCACACTGATGAGAGAGAGATGGGGGCACACTGAGAGAGAGATGGGGGCACACTGAGAGAGAGATGGGGGGCACATGAGAGAGATGAGATGGGGGGCACACTGAGAGAGAGAGATGGGGGCACACTGAGAGGAGCGAGAGAGAGATGGGGGGCACACTGAGAGAGAGAGATGGGGGGCACACTGAGAGAGAGATGGGGGGCACATTGAGAGAGAGAGGGGGGCACATCGAGAGAGAGATGGGGGGCCCACTGAGAGAGAGATGGGGGGGCACACAGAGAGAGAGAGAGAGGGGGGCCACTCTGAGAGAGAGATGGGGGGCACCACTGAGAGAGAGATGGGGGCACCACTTAGAGCGAGTGAGAGATGGGGGGCACTCTGAGAGAGAGATGGGGGCACACTGAGAGAGAGATGGGGGGGCACACTGAGAGAGTGAGAGAGAGGATGGGGGGCACACTGAGAGAGAGAGATGGGGGGCACACTGTGAGGAGAGATGGGGGGCACACTTGAGAGAGAGATGGGGGCACACTGAGAGAGATGGGGGGCACAGAGAGAGAGATGGGGGCACACTGAGAGAGAGAGAGATGGGGGGCACTATGAGAGAGAGATGGGGGGCACACTGAGAGAGAGATGGGGGGCACACTGAGAGAGAGAGATGGGGGGCACACTGAGAGAGAGAGATGGGGGGCACACTGAGAGAGAGAGATGGGGGGCACACTGAGAGAGAGATGGGGGGCACACTGAGAGAGAGATGGGGGCACACTGAGAGAGAGATGGGGGCACACTGAGAGAGAGAGATGGGGGGCACTGAGAGAGAGAGGGGGGCACACTGAGAGAGAGATGGGGGGCACACTGAGAGAGAGATGGGGCACACTGAGAGAGAGATGGGGGGCACCTGAGAGAGAGATGGGGGGCACACTGAGAGAGAGAGATGGGGGGCACACTGAGAGAGAGATGGGGGCACATGAGAGAGAGAGGGGGGCACACTGAGAGAGAGATGGGGGGCACATGAGAGATGAGATTTGGGGGGCACACTGAGAGAGAGATGTGGGGCACACTTAGAGAGAGATGGGGGGCACTATGAGAGAGAGATGGGGGGCACACTGAGAGAGAGATGGGGGGGCACATCTGAGAGAGAGATGGGGGCACACTGAGAAGAAGAGATGGGGGGCACTCTGAGAGAGAGATGGGGGGCACACTGAGAGAGAGATGGGGGGCACACTGAGAGAGAGGACTGAGAGATGGGGCACACTGAGAGAGAGATGGGGGGCACACTGAGAGAGAGATGGGGGGCACTCTGAGAGAGAGATGGGGGGCACACTGAGAGAGAGAATGGGGGGCACACTGAGAGAGAGAGATGGGGGGCACACTGAGAGAGAGATGGGGGCCCACTGAGAGCGAGAGATGGGGGGCACACTGAGAGAGAGAGATGGGGGCACACTGAGAGAGAGATGGGGGGCACACTGAGAGAGAGAGATGGGGGGCACACTGAGAGAGAGAGGGGGGACACTGAGAGAGAGAGATGGGGGGCACACTGAGAGAGAGAGATGGGGGGCACCACTGAGAGAGAGAGATGGGGGGCACCACTGAGAGAGAGATAGGGGGCACACTGAGAGAGAGAGATGGGGGGCACACTGAGAGAGAGATGGGGGGCACACTGAGAGAGAGAGATGGGGGGCACACTGAGAGAGAGAGATGGGGGGCACACTTAGAGCGAGTGAGAGATGGGGGGCACTCTGAGAGAGAGATGGGGGGCACTCTGAGAGAGAGATGGGGGGGCACACTGAGAGAGAGATGGGGGGCACACTGAGAGAGAGAGATGGGGGCACTCTGAGAGAGAGAGATGGGGGGCACACTGAGAGAGAGATGGGGGGCACACTGAGAGAGAGATGGAGGGCACACTGAGAGAGAGAGATGGGGGGCACGCTGAGAGAGATGGGGGGCACGCTGAGAGAGAGAGATGGGGGGCACACTGAGAGAGAGAGATGGGGGGCACACTGAGAGAGAGATGGGGGGCACACTGAGAGAGAGATGGGGGGCACGCTGAGAGAGAGATGGGGAGCACACTGAGAGAGAGGGGGGCACACTGAGAGAGACAGATGGGGGGCACACTGAGAGAGAGATGGGGGGCACACTGAGAGAGAGATGGGGGGCACACTGAGAGAGAGAGATGGGGGGGGGCACACTGAGAGAGAGAGATGGGGGCACACTGAGAGAGAGAGATGGGGGCACACTGAGAGAGAGATGGGGGGCACACTGAGAGAGAGATGGGGGGCACACTGAGAGAGAGAGATGGGGGGGGCACACTGAGAGAGAGAGAGATGGGGGCACACTGAGAGAGAGAGATGGGGGCACACTGAGAGAGAGAGAGGGGGGCACACTGAGAGAGTGAGAGAGATGGGGGGCACACTGAGAGAGAGAGGGGGGGGCACACTGAGAGAGATGGGGGCACACTGAGAGAGAGAGATGGGGGGCACACTGAGAGAGAGGGGGGCACACTGAGAGAGAGAGATGGGGGGCACACTGAGAGAGAGAGATGGGGGGACACTGAGAGAGATGGGGGCACACTGAGAGAGAGAGATGGGGGGCACACTGAGAGAGAGATGGGGGGCACGCTGAGAGAGAGAGATGGGGGGCACACTGAGTGAGAGAGATGGGGGGCACTCTGAGAGAGAGAGATGGGGGGGCACACTGAGAGAGAGATGGGGGGCACACTGAGAGAGAGAGATGGGGGGCACACTGAGAGAGAGAGATGGGGGGCACACTTAGAGCGAGTGAGAGATGGGGGGCACTCTGAGAGAGAGATGGGGGGCACTCTGAGAGAGAGATGGGGGGGCACACTGAGAGAGAGATGGGGGGCACACTGAGAGAGAGAGATGGGGGCACTCTGAGAGAGAGAGATGGGGGGCACACTGAGAGAGAGATGGGGGGCACACTGAGAGAGAGATGGAGGGCACACTGAGAGAGAGAGATGGGGGGCACGCTGAGAGAGATGGGGGGCACGCTGAGAGAGAGAGATGGGGGGCACACTGAGAGAGAGAGATGGGGGGCACACTGAGAGAGAGATGGGGGGCACACTGAGAGAGAGATGGGGGGCACACTGAGAGAGAGATGGGAGCACACTGAGAGAGAGGGGGGCACACTGAGAGAGAGGGGGGCACACTGAGAGAGACAGATGGGGGGCACACTGAGAGAGAGATGGGGGGCACACTGAGAGAGAGAGATGGGGGGGCACACTGAGAGAGAGAGATGGGGGGGGCACACTGAGAGAGAGAGATGGGGGCACACTGAGAGAGAGATGGGGGGCACACTGAGAGAGAGATGGGGGGCACACTGAGAGAGAGATGGGGGGCACACTGAGAGAGAGATGGGGGGGCACATGAGAGAGAGATGGGGGCACACTGAGAGAGAGAGATGGGGGCACACTGAGAGAGAGAGATGGGGGGCACACTGAGAGAGTGAGAGAGATGGGGGGCACACTGAGAGAGAGAGGGGGGGGCACACTGAGAGAGATGGGGGCACACTGAGAGAGAGAGATGGGGGGCACACTGAGAGAGATGGGGGCACACTGAGAGAGAGAGATGGGGGGCACACTGAGAGAGAGATGGGGGGCACGCTGAGAGAGAGAGGGGGGGGCACACTGAGAGAGATGGGGGCACACTGAGAGAGAGAGATGGGGGGCACACTGAGAGAGAGATGGGGGCACACTGAGAGAGAGATGGGGGGCACACTGAGAGAGAGATGGGGGGCACGCTGAGAGAGAGAGAGGGGGGCACACTGAGAGAGAGATGGGGGGCACGCTGAGAGAGAGATGGGGGGCACACTGAGAGAGAGAGATGGGGGCACACTGAGAGAGAGAGATGGGGGGCACACTGAGAGAGAGAGAGAGGGGGGCACACTGAGAGAGAGAGAGGGGGGGCACACTGAGAGAGAGATGGGGGGGCACACTGAGAGAGAGAGATCGGGGGCACACTGAGAGAGAGAGATGGGGGCACACTGAGAGAGAGAGATGGGAAGCACACTGAGAGAGAGATGGGGGGCACACTGAGAGAGAGATGGGGGGCACACTGAGAGAGAGAGATGGGGGCACACTGAGAGAGAGAGATGGGGGGCACGCTGAGAGAGAGAGAGATGGGGGGCACGCTGAGAGAGAGAGAGATGGGGGCACACTGAGAGAGAGAGATGGGGGGCACTCTGAGAGAGATGGGGGGCACACTGAGAGAGAGAGATGGGGGGCACACTGAGAGAGAGAGATGGGGGGCACACTGAGAGAGAGAGATGGGGGGCACACTGAGAGAGAGAGATGGGGGGCACACTGAGAGAGAGAGATGGGGGCACACTGAGAGAGAGAGAGGGGGGGCACACTGAGAGAGAGAGATGGGGGGCACACTGAGAGAGAGATGGGGGGCACACTGAGAGAGAGATGGGGGGCACACTGAGAGAGAGAGATGGGGGCACACTGAGAGAGAGAGATGGGGGGCACGCTGAGAGAGAGAGAGATGGGGGGCACGCTGAGAGAGAGAGAGATGGGGGCACACTGAGAGAGAGAGATGGGGGGCACTCTGAGAGAGAGATGGGGGGCACACTGAGAGAGAGAGATGGGGGGCACACTGAGAGAGAGAGATGGGGGGCACACTGAGAGAGAGAGATGGGGGGCACACTGAGAGAGAGAGATGGGGGGCACACTGAGAGAGAGAGATGGGGGCACACTGAGAGAGAGAGAGGGGGGCACACTGAGAGAGAGAGGGGGGCACACTGAGAGAGAGAGAGGGGGGACACACTGAGAGAGAGAGATGGGGGGCACACTGAGAGAGATGGGGGGCACACTGAGAGAGAGAGAGGGGGGGCACACTGAGAGAGAGAGAGGGGGGCACACTGAGAGAGAGAGATGGGGGGCACACTGAGAGAGAGAGAGGGGGGCACACTGAGAGAGAGAGGGGGGGCACACTGAGAGAGAGAGATGGGGGGGCACACTGAGAGAGAGATGGGGGGCACACTTAGAGCGAGAGAGAGATGGGGGGCACACTGAGAGAGAGAGATGGGGGCACACTGAGAGAGAGATGGGGGGCACACTGAGAGAGCGAGGGAGAAATGGCGGGCACTCTGAGAGAGAGATGGGGGGCACACCGAGAGAGAGACACAGACTCAGGGAAAGACACAGACTCACAGATGTCCACAGACTCACACAGAGAGCCACAGACTCACACAGAGAGCCACAGATTCACAGAGTGAGACACAGACTCACACAGATGTCCACAGACTCACGCAGTTGCAGACGTGGGAGTGCGTTGGAATGAAGTCTCGATGGCCAGCACGTCAATCGTGCTGCATATACCACGGGATCCCCAGAGGTCACCCGTCACGTGTTTGGGCGATATTTTGTTATTGTCCCCAGGGGAATGAAGAAGAGCGGTGATCTTTGCGTGCCCGTCCCGTGCGCGTCGACGAGACCGTCCGAGAGTAAATGCGACGACCGCGAGAATCGAGTGACAAGGCGGCGGCTGCCTGACGGAGCGAGGCACGCGTCACCGAGTCCCATCAGCGAGTGTGGTCGAAATAACCTGCAAGGCTTGATGATGAATTCTTTCAATCAAAGCCAGGTGTACCTAGCCTGGCACGCTCGTGTGTGTGTTTGTGTGGGGAGCGGTAGTGTAGCGGTCAGCGTGCTGCGCTACGAACCCGGCGACCCGAGTTCGATTCCCGCTCACGGCCACCACCGGTGACGATTATCTGAACCGGTCCTGGGCCTCCTCGCCTAGATCGACTCAGCCTCAAATGAGTACCTGGTGCGGAGTGTTAACATCACCACTCGGGAGACAAAGGCGGCCGGGCGTGGTGCTGGCCACCCACCCCCTCGTGTGCCGTGCCGGCCTTCATAGGTGCTACTCGCGATCAGCACTTGCCCCAACAGTCTTCTGAGGATCTTTGTTGTTGAACACAGCGAGGACGAGAGGGAAGTCCGTTCAATCTGCTCGAGGCTTTTGCTTTAACCAACGGATCCGTGAGGTCAGCGGATAACGTGTTCGCTGATCTTCTTTTTTCATTTTCAGGAAAATGACAAAAGACTGACCTTTGCATGACCCCAAGCCTCTCTCTCTGCCTTTCTCCAGCCCATCCGCTCCATATGATGGGGATGGGGGGCTGCCACTCTCCCCCCCCCCCCTCTGTCTCCCCGCCCCCTGTCCATCCGCTCCATATGATGGGGATGGGGAGATAGGGGGGGGGGAGCTGCCACTCCCCCCCTCTCTCTCTCCTCCCACTCTCACGTGAGCCGTGCATGGGGTGGGATTAGTAGCAGCAGCTGTAAGGGGCATTACTCATCAGCCACAATTTTTCCATGAAGTGTTTCCGCAAATTAGTTGTACTCCCACCAGTGTTGTCATGTGAATGTGTCCGATCCTAATCTGTCACTTTTGGGAGAGTGGGTTGCTGCAGATGTAGATGCCACTAGTTCTTCACGTTATGCAGATATAGATGCCACTGGTTCTTCACGTTCCGCAGATGTAGATGTCACTGGTTCTTCGTGTTCTGCAGATGTAGATGCCACTGGTTCTTCATGTTCTGCAGATGTAGATGCCACTGATTCTTCACATTCTGCAGATGTAGATGCCACTGATTCTTCACGTTCTGCAGATGTAGATGCCACTGATTCTTCACGTTCTGGAGATGGAGATGCCATTGATTCATGTTCTGCAGATGTAGATGCCACTGGTTCTTCACATTCTGCAGACGTAGATGCCACTGATTCTTCATGTTCTGCAGATGTAGATGCCACTGGTTCTTCACGTTCTAGAGATGTAGATGCCATTGATTCTTCATGTGCTGCAGATGTAGATGCCACTGGTTCTTCACGCTCTGCAGATGTAGATGCCACTGATTCTTTACGTTCTGCAGATGTAGATGCCATTGGTTTTTCACGTTCTACAGATGTAGATGCCACTGGTTCTTCATGTACTGTAGATGTAGATGCCACTGGTTTTTCACGTTCTACAGATGTAGATGCCACTGGTTCTTCATGTACTGTAGATGTAGATGCCATCACCTCAATCTATTGCGCGGCGGTTGAACTTACACCTCTCGGTCCGAACAGGGCAACTGGACATATGGACAAGAATTGTTCGTATCTCTGAATCTTCGTAAATCGAGTGCTCGTAAGTAGAGGAGTCACTGTACTTGTTTCACATTATTTATCTTCCACAATAGAGGTTTTTTTTTTTGGGTTAGATCGTGTAAATATAAATGTGTCGTTAAACCCGCTGCCACCCGACACGGTCAATTAATAAGGTTTGTCACGTGAACAAAGCGTGTCAATTCCTTACTAGTTTAGCACACCCGGTGTATTGAAGAGTCAACTCAGCAACATTCACTATTTGAGTTCCACGTTTTTCCGGTAATTACAAGCAGCATCAGGTTTTTCGACGCATTTATATTGACGCGATGGAACCCAAAAACACCTCGACAGAAAGTACGGCGACTGGGGTGGATCAATGAGTGTGGAAGCATCAACCGACTGCTGTCTCGGCCATGGTAACGTGGAATTTCCGCCGTGGGACGTGAGCTTCACGGCCACGTTAGTTTGAGCTCCGTGAATATTACTGAGAATCTGTACAGCTTTGGAGAAGAAGAAAAATAACAGCCGACGTTTCGGGCATCGGTTCTTCTTCATAGCACAACGTCTGCTGCGACAATACATGTGGTTTGAACAAGGGTCATTACCTGAAACGTCGCCTATTATACATCTCCAGCAGCAGATGTAAGGTTTGTAAAGCTCTGTGGTAGAGCAATACCGCCCTCTGCAGTATAATCCGATGGCTAACCACTGCGCCACCGCTCCTATATACATAAACAAAGCTCCCCCCGATAGCCTTTAACAGGCTATTGACGCAAGTGCTGTCAGCGAGCAGCGATGAAGGCCGACACGGTACACGAAGAGGTACCACGCCCGCTCAGCCGTCTTTGTATCCCTATTGATGATGTTTTACACATCGCCAGCAGGTACTCGTTTGAGGCTGAGCCCACCTAGGGGAGACCCAGGCACCGGTTCAAAATAACCGTCAAGGGTGTTGGTGGCCGTGAGCGGAAATCGAACTCGGGTCACCGGGTTCATGGCGCGGCGCGCTAGCCACTACACTACCGCTCCCCAACAAACACACAAACATACGTACACTCGTGCACCATCTGTATGTCACCTACAGCGTAACCTACAACCCCTTTGTCCATTCCACTGCTGGATGAAGGCCTCCCCACACCGCGTGTTGGTCAATAGGGGTTGTTTGACCATACTTCACCACGTTGGTTTGGCGAATGGGAGAGCCCAGGACCGACTCGGATGAGAATATTAGTTGCTTCTCTTCGGATTCATATGGTAGTGCGCTAACCACTGCGCCATCACTCCCAGTAACACTTCAAACGTTAAATAATGAATATGTACATTATCGATTTCATGTCTCGTATATTTACAACGTTCAGGACTTTCGCAACTGATATGATTTTTTTTATTCGCATAAATAAAATGTCGTGTCGTAAAACCCTCTTCCACCCCGCACACCCAAAGAACGAACCGCCCACCGGGTGAGGCGCTGGAGTCAATTAAAATGTTTTAAGAACGCCGCGGTATTTACCAGGGCGGCCAGTCGGATGCCAGCCCGCTAGTCGCTGACGCCGCCACTGCCGTCAGCCGGTCGCGCGTTGCCGCTCGTCGCCTTGCACGGCTGCTGTGCACGTGGGTGCTGCGTTGTTGAGCTTGGCCATGGACGTGGATCGTGGAAGCGACAGCGTCGCTGTCAACCCCTGATCACAGTGCCCTGCCTCACTACAGACCAACTCAGACCCTGTAGGTCACCCCGTGCCCTTATACATCTACACTACACTATACACAAATATACACTACACTATACACTACTATATACTACACTATACACTACTATACACTACACTATACACTACACTATACACTACACACTACACTATACACTACTATACACTACACTATACACAAATATACACTACACTATACACTGCACTATACACTACACTATACACTACTATACACTACACTATACACTACACTATACACTACACTATACACTACACTACTACATACATGTCAACCCCTTATCAGTGGCCCTGCCTCACTACAGACCAACTCAGACCCTGTAGGTCACCCCGTGCCCTTATACATCTCGACGTGCATCCTATAAAGTCCCACCACAAGGGAGAAACACAAACAAATAGACACAAACACAGAGACACAAACAAATAGACACAAACACAGAGACACCAACAAATAGACACAAACACAGAGACACCAACAAATAGACACAAACAGGTATACACAAACACAGAGACACAAACATAGAAACACAAACAAATAGACACAAACACAGAGACACAAACACAGAAACACAAACAAATAGACACACCCATAGAAACACAAACACAGAGACACAAACACAGAGACACAAACAAATAGACAAAACCATAGCAACACAAACACAGAGACACAAACACAGAAACACAAACATAGAGACACAAACACAGAAACACAAACACAGAGACACAAACAAATAGACAAAACCATAGAAACACAAACACAGAGACACAAACACAGAAACACAAACAAATAGACACAAAACATTTTTGTTGCCCTATCGAAACGGCTGCACGCCGCACGGACCTGAAAACTCAGTTTCCCTGCACAAGAATACGGGGTAAACCGTGTGAGTTGACAGGTAAGGGGCCGTCCATAAATGACGTCACGCACCTAGGGGGGGGGGTCAGACATTTGTGACGATGTGTGACGAAGGGGGGGGGGGGGTTGAGAAATGTGACGTCACATCAAAATGCGCAACTTGAAATAAATATAGAATTATTATAACAACACTAATTGTTATAACAACACTCCTACAACATCAGAGTGCAGCGCCACATTAAATACGCACTACAATGATAATAGTTTAAAGCGACTGGGAGCATGTTTTATTTTTAAAATGGAAATATGGTTTGGGGGGGGGGGCAGAGCTTTGTGACGTCACATTTGAGGGGGGTCTGACTTTTTGTGACGCCGTGTGACGAGGGGGTGGGGGGTCAAAAATCGTCCAAAATCGCGTGACGTCATTTATGGACGGCCCCTAATCGATTGAATTTATGGACCTCGATTATCGATTTAAATTATGCACCTCGATTATGGATTATTGATTTAAGTTGTGGATCTCGATAATGGTTTGTCGATTCAAATTATGGATCTCGATAATAGTTTATCGATTTAAATTAACCCGCCAATTTCACTACTGAGTGACGTCACACCGTCGGCGGCTCCACCCGCCCCTCCCCCCCCCCTGTGGACGAGACCACTGTCTAGTGGGGGTGTTGCTAAGGGCTAAAGTCAGAAACTTTGCTTGCTTTCACATGTCGGGCTGCAACACTAACGTACTATCATTAATATATCTGTAATAAGTTCAATTCTACTTGTCGTGGATTACATGTGATCATGTTTTAATCATTATTAGAGTGTCTGTGCTGAGTGCATCACCCCCACCGCCCTCTGCTGCAATGGTTTGTCCCAGTGGCCTGGTCGCTAAGGATAGAGAAAGCGACGCGTTCACCTCGGACTTGTCATGTTGGGACTTTAAACCGAATTAAACAGTTTTATTCACTAACGTTGGCATCGTCTGCAACGTCACGCAAGTACGCTCGTTTGCTTTATAAAACTCCTAAAGGGTAAATTTGGTTTAAAATGCATTCTGCTCGGGTCCGTTGCTTAGCAAGCCTGACAGAGGCCGCAGTCTGGATGTTAACATCGTTAAACTTTAACAAGTGAGGGAAAGGCTTTGGGTGGTAATGTTTAGATTAATTGCTTTGGGCACGAGCGTTGAAAGCCTCGGCGGGTCGAGAGTAAGAACGGAGTGGCAGCCACAAGGAGCGGAACGTCGTACGGCGCGGAGATGGAGCGAAACAAATCTGTTGTTGTGCATTGCGCGGAGATGGAGCGACTAATTCAATGTGCATTGTGGTATAGGACGTGCATTGTGGAGATGGAGCGACTAATTCAGTGTGGATTGTGGTATAGACTAGTGCATTGCAGAGATGGAGCGATTAATTAAATTCATGTGCATTGTGGTATAGGACGTGCATTGCAGAGATGTAGTGATCAAATCAGTTTATGTGCATTGTGGTATAGGACGTCAATTCCGGAGATGGAGCGATCAAATCAGTGTATGTGCATTGTGGTATAGGACGTACATTCCGGAGATGGAGCGATCAAATCAGTGTATGTGCATTGTGGTATAGGACGTACATTCCGGAGATGGAGCGATCAAATCAGTGTATGTGCATTGTGGTATAGGACGTACATTCCGGAGATGGAGCGATCAAATCAGTGTATGTGCAGGTGCTGGGTGGATTAATTATCGGGAGAGGTGACGGCGGCAACTTGGAGGAGGCCTTCATCCAGCAGCGGATTGACCATGGCTGACGATGACGAACGTTTGTTGGTGTGAAATTAATGTAGTCATGGTGGAGATACTGTATCCAACTAAATTTCAACATAAACCGATTGCTATGATTACGATACACACGTGGAGAATAGTGCATAAGAATCTATCGTGTATGAAACGTGTCCTTGTATATGTGCTACAGGTAAAGCCACTATGCCGCCCAATACAGCTGCAAGCGTCGCACAACAGCGACATTGAAAATTGGGGTTTAAGGAAAGGCGTGAATCCTTTTGGGAGCGAGAAAAAAGACGATGGGAGGGAATTCCAATGTGGAGCGATGCGATGAAGGTTATGAGTGAGTGAATGGGTGGATGCATGAATGAGGGAGTGAATGGGTGGATGAATGGATGAGTGAATGGGTGGATAAATGAGAGTGAATGAGGGGTTTAATTAATGTGTGAATGGGTGGATGCATGAATGGGGGAATGGGTGGATTAATTAATGAGTGAGTGAATGGTGAATGAATGAGTGAGTTGATGGATGGATGAATGAATTAATGATTGAGTGAATGGGTGGATGTATGAGTGAGTTGATGGATGGATGAATGAATTAATGAGTGAATGGTGGATGAATGAGTGAGTGGATGGATGGATGAATTAATTAATGAGTGAGTGAATGGTGGATGAATGAGTGAGTTGATGGATGGATGAATGAATTAATGAGTGAGTGAATGGGTGGATGCAGGAACGAATGAGTGAATGGGTAGATGAACGAATGAGTGAATGGGTGGATGAATGAGTGAGTGAGTGAATGGGTGAATTAATGAGTGAGTGTGTGGATTCGCGAGTGAGTGAGCGATTGATTTTGTGAGTGGTGGGGGGGCGGAGGACTTGAATGGGTTGTTGATGAGACCAATCAGTCGGGCCGCACTCTTTACACTGAAGAAGGCCCATTGCCTAAACCAGTGGTTCTTAAGCTTCACTGCAGCCTTGCACCCATGTGGTTCTCAATCGTAACAAATAGTATAATGTTAATAAATACATAGGGTTCGATGAAACAAAGTAAGTTGTAACTTACGTACTCTTGCTTAACTTGCGTTTTTCGACGATTTGCCTTCTAAAAAAAAATCTGCCTATGTCTCGCCACCCCCAGAAAGGGCATCTCGCACTTCCAGGGGGTGCACGTGCACACCCCAGGTTAAGAACCACTCGCCTAGAACCTCAACCTGTGCTGATTAAATTGTGTTGAGGTGCCGGGAAAGCAGAAGCTGGACATGAGAACACCTTATACAAGCGTGGTTCCGATATAAGCGACGCGTAGTTTTTTCTCTTACTCAATTGTTATTACACAGTGGTCGTCCCCAACTGAAACGACTGCAGGTTGTGAAACATCGCACCTCCCTTTGTGATATCCTTGCGTCACAAGGATCTCGCGAATACCAAATGTACTAATTACAGCCCGTTCTCTGCTGACGCCGCGTGTGGTGTCTTTTTCACACGAACTGGACATACAGTAAAACCTTGGATTGCGAGCATAATTCGTTCCGGGAACGTGTTTGTAATCCAAAGCACTCGTGTATCAAAGCACTCGTATATCAGTTGTGATCACGTGACGCTCGGCAGACAAAGCGTAAACACGCACTACTCGTATTGCAAGACCTCGCTCGTTTATCAAATTAATATTTATTTAAAATTTTTGCTCGTCTTGCAAAACACTCGCAGACCAAGTTACTCGCAATCTAAGGTTTTACTGTACACTGCAATGATTGTATTAAGGGAAGACTTTTTTTTATAATGCGGATTGCGAATTGGATATAACGCAGATTCATTCGTAGGCTTCCACGACCAAAATCATCCATAATACAGGTTTTTTTGGGTTAGATCGCGTAAATATATAAATGTGTCTTTAAACCTGCGACTTCCCGACACAGCCAATTGTAAGGTTTGTCACATGAACTGAATCGTGCCACATCGTGACTCGTGAAGCTGGTTGTAATTACTGGCGAAACGTTGTATTCAGATGGTAAATCTGGCTTTGCTGTCCAACACACCGGTGTGCTGTACCAGTAACGAATTGGTACGTTCTGTTTACATGACAAACCTTACTAATTGGCTGTGTTGGGTGGCGGGTTTAACGACACACATTTACGCGATCTAACCAAAAGAACCCTGTATTATGGCTATAACATAATCGAGTGAACGGAGCTGGGTCGCGCACGAGGTAGGTGCGAGCGGTCGTACGGCTGCTGCGGCGTAGCATCATCGCACACGAGGCGGCATGCTGCTGGATGATTCTACACGCTACCCACGCGCCTTGCGTACGCGTCTCGCGTGTTATCGCCTGCTGTGCTTTACCCCCTACATTACATACTATTTATTATGACGCGATTTTTCCATAACGCGGTGTATCTTCAGCAACGCAACTCGTACTGAATTATAGTAGAAGAAACTGTGTTATGAGTGCATTGTAATTGCTGCTGCTGCTGTTGTCGTGTACAGGATGCTGGCGGGAGCTCTCCTCGTTGCTTTGGGGTTGCTGGCAGCGTCGGCCTCCAAGCAGGAGAAGGTGCTGAGCCAAGAGCACTACGTGGAGGGGGAACACAACCCAGACTATGACAGGGAGGCGCTCTTTGGAGGAGAGGTGCGTAGTGTAGTGTGTGCGCGTGTCTTTGTGGGTAGTGGTGGTGCAGTGGTTAGCGCGCGGCGCTCCAAACCCGGTGACCCAAGTTCGATTTACTGCTCTTAACCGGTCCCGGCCCTGGGCCTAGCCTAAGTTCACTCAGTCTTAAAATGAGTACCTGGTGCGATGTGTAAACATCGCCACTGCGGAGACAAAGTCGGCCGCTTTTGGTTCTGTCCACCTCGCCTCCTCGTGCGCAGTTTCTGCTTTTAGGTGCCCGCTAACAGCACTTGCCCCAACAGCTCGTAAGCCAACACCAGTGACAATTATCTGTACCGGTCCTGGGCCTCCTCAAGGCCTACTCAGCCTCAAATTAGTACCTGGTGAGGTGTGTGTAATCATCGCCATTGGGGAGACAAAGGCGACCGGGTGTAGTGCTGGCCACCCACCCTCTTCGTATACCGTGCCGGCCTTCATAGGTGCTCGCTATGAAGGCCGGCACGGTATATTTCCCCAACAGTCTGTTAAGGCATCTCTGTTCCCCAGGTCTTGTTCTTGTCATTAAATGCAAACTGTTGTCAGATCTGGTATGGAACACACCTGGTTTAATTATGTCACGTATCAGTGCACTTGCAAGAATTCGATGGAAAGTGGTCGGGTCAATTAATGATCTACCACTTCCTGATTCACTCCAGTCACTGGCTCACTGCTCCTTTTGACTTCGCTGATTCCTCCACCCGTGTTGAGCACTCGGTCCACCAGACTGACTTTCACCTCATCCTGCACACTGTGTTCAACCACCATCACTGCAGGTCACAACAACTCATTCACTCACTCACTCACTCACCCACCCATCCATCCATTC
This sequence comes from Lethenteron reissneri, assembly GCF_015708825.2. NCBI lineage: Eukaryota > Metazoa > Chordata > Hyperoartia > Petromyzontiformes > Petromyzontidae > Lethenteron > Lethenteron reissneri. The sequence goes on along the minus strand of NC_083828.1, from coordinate 10,637,672 downwards.
ACTCATTCATGCACTCATTCACCCACTCATTCACTCACCTATTCACCCACCCATTCACCCACCCATTCACCCACCCACTCACCCACCCATTCACACACTCACCCAGTCACTTACCCACCCACTCACCCACTAATTCACCCACCCACTCACTCACCCACCCATTCACACACTCACCCAGTCACTTACCCACCCACTCACCCACTAATTCACCCACTCACTCACCCACCCACTCATTCACCCACCCATTAACACACTCACTCACCCACTCATTGACTCACCCATTCACACATTAATCCAGTCACTAATCCACTCATTCACTCACCCATTCACACACTCACCCAGTCACTTACCCACCTACTTTCCCACTAATTCACCCACCCATTCACCCACCCATTCACCCACTCATTCACCCACTCATTAACCATTCGCACATTAATCCAGTCACTCATCCACTCATTCACTCACCCATTCACACACTCACCCAGTCACTTACCCACCCACTTGCCCACTAATTCAACCATGCATTCACCCACTCATTCACTCACCCAATCACTCACCATTCACACACTCACCCAGTCACTTACCCAACCACTCACCACACTGCGGCAGGTCACCTCCTTTCTCTTGCTGCTTCTTCCCCCGCATTGCTTCGCTTTGGAATGTCCTCGCATTGTCTCTTCACCCCAGTCCCCTTTTAATTGTCCTTTATTCAAGAAATATGTCGACTCATAATCTTTTGGGTTAGATCGCATAAATATGAATGTGTCATTAAACCTCCTACCACCCGACACAGCCAATTGGTGAGGTTTGTCACGTAAACAGAACGTGCCAATTCGTTACTGGTACAGCACGCCGGTGTGTTGGAGAGTAAACCCACAACATTTACAATTATAGTGTAGTGTATAGTGTAGTGTATAGTGTATACTAGTACAGCATGCCGGTATGTTGGAGAGTAAACCCACAACATTTACCATTCAAGTACCTTGGCGGGTTTAACGACACATTTCTATTTACGCGATCTAACCCAAAAACCTTGATTATGGATAACATTGGTCGTGAAAGCCTCCGTGTTAAATCTTGATTTGAAGCTTTCGTGACTGCAGGAATCCATACGAACATGTCGACTCTAATCTCTTACAACTCTCAGCGGTGCTGTTTGTTGCTGACCCATCTTCGGTCCTTTTGGGCCTGTGTTAAACAGACACTTAACTCAAGGCATCTGTCTCCTTGGTGAGCTTATTTTGTTATAAGTGAGGTTAAAGTCTCGGGGGCCAGAGTACTGAACAATATTGCACAATTACTGGCAGTGGCATGAGTCCGTTTCAAGATAAGATTTGTCATCCCTCCGAGTCAATGAGAGAGTTTACACGGTTAAGTAGCGTTAGGAGAGAATTCAGAGGTGATCAGAACCGATGTCAATTGTCACGGTCAAGAAAGAGTCCACCTATAATATATAATGAAAAAACACAATTAGAAATACAATTAACAATTAATATAATGAACATTAACAACAATTATATCTACCTCAGCCACCGACTGGCTGAAGCCCACGGAGCAAGTTACGTCATGCCAACCACGTTGCGCGGTTGACTTCATCGCGGCCATCTTACGTGGGGTGCTGTTATGTCGGCCATGTTGACTGGGGGCCGTCTTCCTGGCAGCTGATTGGTTGGTCCAGTGTGGGTGACAATGCAATGCCTAGCAACCGCTGGCACTCCCGCAGCGTTGCGATCTCCTCGCTCGGATACCCGAGTTTCTGTTCAATCTTGCCCTATTTTTCTCTTACGACGATTCATGTCTTGCCTGCCGGACTTGTGTCAAATCTTAGGAGCATTTTTTAGCTTGTTGTGCCTGCCCCGCACCTCCGATTAGCACGGCTGGCTACGTACGGGTACGGGTGCGAAAGGAGTTGAGCGTACGTACGTACGTTTAATTTATTCAGGCCCCGGGATGTCGGCAGTGCCAGTGCTCTGGTGCGTCCGTAATGAACGCTCCCCTGGGTCGCGACGACGCCGTCACCTCGTTGTTTTTCTCGTCATCTTCAACGACCACCCCCCCCCCCCCCTCTTGCAAGGAGTCGCTGGAGGAGTTTTCGAAGCTGAACCCCGAGGAGGCGGCGAGGAGGCTGCAGGCGCTCGTGTCCAAGATCGACGCCGACGGCGACGGGTTCCTTTCCAAAGGTCGGTGACGCTTCGCGCTCCGCGTCCTTCCGCTCGTGTGCAAACGCCTCCGTTTCTGTCCTTCGTTGCCGGAGACGGTCAGACCGTGATCGGCGTTCAGTCCTCGGCTCAATACTTCACCTAGAGCCCCTTTGCATTCCACTGCTGGATGAAGGCCTCCCCACACTAGACAGTTTAATCTTGTTATTTTAACTG
>NC_083828.1:10563675-10634797 GCF_015708825.2 Lethenteron reissneri | reverse complement strand
AGCAAGCATCTATAAAGGCCGTAACGGCACACTAAGCAGTGGGTGGTCAAGACCACACCTTGTCACCTTTGTCTCCCTCGTGGCGATGTTTTACACCGCACCAGGTACTCATTTGAGGCTGGGTCGACCTTGGGGAGGCCCATGACCGGTTCAGATAATCGTCACTGGTGTTGGCCGTGAGCGGGAATCGAACTCGGGCAGCACAAACTCGACGCAACAGAAAGTCTCCCGAGTCGGGAATCAAACCCTTCTGGCTGCGAGATTCCAGCCTTATCCCCCCAACCGCGCCGCCCCGTCTTCCCCCCTGCCACGGACGGAGCTGCAGGGCGCGCACACACACATGCACGCACACACACACGCCGCACACGCACGCACGCACGCACGCACACACACGGTGGTACCTTCTTGAAGCCGGGCTGGTCGAGCACGGAGGAAGGGTGGAGGCGCACCCTGCGCTCGAGCTGCGTGGTGAGCGTGTGGCTGGTGCGGTCCACGTGGATCACGTTGGGGTAGAGCCCCGCCACCAGCGCCGCCTTCACCACCGGCCAGTTCTCCGAGTTCGTGTTGAGGTCGCGGATGTCGCCCCCGCCTCTCGCCCGCACGAAACCTGACGCGCGATTATTATGATCATTATTAGTGGTATGACTGTCAGTGACGCTGGCTTACACAAGAAAGATTATTTAAAACTTAACTGTAAAAAAATTATTTTACCAGTTAAGGCCCCACTGAACTATATCGCTATCTTCAGAAGCACCTGGCCACAAATGATTTGCGCAAACAGTGGCTACCATCATGCCCGAAATTTATAAGCAGTAGCCAACTACTCTAAGGTGTGATATTGATGCTAAATGTGGAGAGAAAAACTGGAGGACCCGGAGAAAAATCCACAGGGAGAGAGACATGCAAACTCCAAATATACAGCAGCAGGCGTCAGGGTCGTAATCGAAACCCACGACCTCCTGTATACCAGGCGAGGTAGTACAATCTTGGCACCGTGGCACAGAAGGGCCTGCCAAGTTTTTTCAGTAGAGGTGCGATGATGTTGCTGTGCTGTGTGATCCCAATTTGAGTAATTTATATGTAATTGTTTTACAGCATTGGCATGTTGACAATATCAGTTCCATTTTTATGTGATATCTTATTTACTTACTATGGGAGGAAATCAGAGGAAACCAGAGGAAACCGTTACAAAACATATAAACTGCACACAGAAAGTCGGCCAAAACCCAAGAATCGAACCCAGACCCTGTTTGCTGTGATGCACAAGTGTTGCCACCTGTGCCTGCTGCCACCCCTGCCAGGAGAGTTAGTGCACATTTTCAACAAATAAGAAAGAAACGGACTACAAATATAGTCGGAGTTTTTTTTCCAAACCCATCCTCACTATCATCCTATCTGTTGCTATAAGTATCGTGATATGAGATGCATTTCTTGTTTCTTCGGTAAAGTCACGTAGAAGGGAAGTAATAAAATAATAAAAATAAAACATAATAAAACAATTCTCACGACGTTCGGCTACAACGCAAGCAGCCGTCTTCAGGTGAAGAATGAGACACTACCAAACTAGGAGCTATATATAAGCTTGCATTGGGGGTTGAAGACGCGCCTTAACCAAAAGAATGTGCATGTGAAGAGGAATTTAGCATATTCATGGAAAATGCGTAGGCGTTGGGCGGGGGGGTGTCAAAGTCATATTATGCCCATGCATTATGCAGGATCAGCAGCAACCAAGGGGGTGTGCAGGGATTAGCAGTAACAAAGGAAGGAATGTTAATGATATGTAGCTGCAGTTACTCAACAACCACGTAAAACTAAAGTATAAACTACATAAAAAACTAAAGTATAAACTGCATCGCACCATCAGTATACTTACTATACTCTATAATAAGCTGAGTTACTAACAGCAAGTAATACATTACCATTCTACCTCGTAAAAATTCTATAATATGCTTCCATCTAGACCTTATTCTCTTACATCACACGAGCATATAACCGTACTATATACTGCCATAGATAAACCAACATTAAATTATATACTGTATTGCTGTAAACCAACCTATCTCTATACATTTAATATAACACTATGTATTATTCTACACACCCTACTGTGTGTCGAAATGGTTTATTACGTCCCTTACAATGATTGCTGAGCCAGAATCCATCTTCTCGGTTAAAATTGTCTCTGTGTTTGTATATGTGGATCGCCTCATGAACGAATCTCTCATGATAGCCAGATGGCTTGCAGAGAACCTCTGTCTTGGAGAAGTCAATATCATGTGAGCCCACTGAGTTGTACAGTGATCTGCACGGCTGAGGTGTTTGTCCTACCGTGTTTCAGGTCAGCTTTATGTTCACGGATGCGGTCGAGACATGTCGTTTGGTTTCCCCAATGTAACTGCTACCACAGAGGCAACTTAGTTTGTAGACGCCCAGGGTACTGTATGTCTGGAACCACATCTTTTACAGACGGTACCAGATCACGGATTTTTATGTACTGTGTTGAATCGGACCTGGATCTTGTGTTTAATCAGGATTTTGGAGATCTTTTTTGTGACCCCAGCAATGTAGGGTAAGGTGATGGTCTTGAAAGGCTCCTCAACAGGATTCCTTCTTGATGGTTGGAGTGATGGCTTTGCGGATTGTATAGTCGGAGTAACCATTTGCCTTAAGAGCTTGGCGTACGTGTTTGAGTTCACTGGAAATGTGTTCATGGTCGGAGATGCATTGGGCTCTATGATATAGAGTCTTGATGAGGGAATTCTTCTGGGATGGATGGTGGTGGGAATCCGGTTTTAGATAAGCATCCGTGTGGGTGGCTTTCCTGTAGACAGAGTGGCTCATTGAACCATCAGGTCTCCTTTTGATTAGGACATCCAAAAAGGGTAGCTTGCCATCATTTTCGACTTCCATGGTGAATCTGATGGCTGGGTGTATGGAATTGATGTGGTCGAGAAATTGGTCTAGAGCAGGCCGGCCATGTGGCCAGATGACAAAAGTGTCGTCTACGTACCTCTTCCATAAGGTCGGGCGTAGAGTGGCAGTCTGGATAGCGTCCGTCTCAAATTTCTCCATGAAGATGTTGGCTACAACCGGAGATAGGGGGGAGCCCATTGGGGTGCCCTCAATTTGCTTGTAGAAGGTTCCATTCCAGGTGAAGTATGTATTGGTTAAGCAGTGTCTCACCAGGGGGGGTACCCCAGCATTCAGTCCTTGATGAACCAAGTCTTCAATGATTGCGATGGTGTCAGGCACAGGTACCTTGGTGAACAAGGAAACCACATCAAAACTGACAAGCAGGTCGTCTGGGGACAGGGCAATCCCCTTGATTGTCGATACCAGGTCAGTAGAGTTTAGTACTGCAGAGGTGGTTTTTCCAGTGAAAGGCCGTAGGATTTCGGACAAAAAACGAGCCAGTTTGTAAGTGGGGGAGTTGATAGTAGAGACAATGGGACGTGAACATAAAGCTGACCTGAAACACGGTAGGACAAACACCTCAGCCGTGGCAGATCACTGTTACAACTCAGTGGGCTCACATGATATTGACTTCTCCAAGACAGAGGTTCTCTGCAAGCCATCTGGCTATCATGAGAGATTCGTTCATGAGGCGAGCCACATATACAAACACAGAGACAATTTTAACCGAGAAGATGGATTCTGGCTCAGCAATCATTGGAAGGACGTAATAAACCATTTCGACACACATTAGGGTGTGTAGAATAATACATAGTGTATATTAAATGTATAAGATATAGGTTGGTTTACAGCAATACAGTATATAATTTAATGTTGGGTTTATCTATGGCAGTATATAGTACGGTATATGCTCGTGTGATGTAAGAGAATAAGGTCTAGATGGAAGCATATTATAGAATTTTTACGAGGTAGAATGGTAATGTATTACTTGCTGTTAGTAACTCAGCTTATTATAGAGTATAGTAAGTATACTGATGGTGCGATGCAGTTTATACTTTAGTTTTTTATGTAGTTTATACTTTAGTTTTCTACGTGGTTGTTGAGTAACTGCAGCTACATATCATTAACATTCCTTCCCTTTGTTACTGCTAATCCCTGCACCCCCCTTGGTTGCTGCTGATCCTGCATAATGCATGGGCATAATATGACTTTGACACCCCCCCGCCCAACGCCTACGCATTTTCCATGAATATGCTAAATCCCTCTTCACATGCACATTCTTTTTGTTAAGGCGCTCTTCAACCCCTAATGCAGCTTATATATAAGCTCCTAGTTTGGTAGTGTCTCATTCTTCACCTGAAGACGGCTGCTTGCGTTGTAGCCGAAACGTCGTGAGAATTGTTTTATTATGTTTTATTTTTATTATTTTATTACTTCCCTTCTACGTGACTTTACCGAAAGAAACAAGAAGATGAATCCCTGCAGTCACGAAAGCTTTAAATCGATATGAGATGCGTAATCCATTCAGAAGTCTCTCAACCTGTCGTGACGGAGAACGACCAACGGAGGCGGATATCACAGAGCTACTACAGAGCTCCATTTCAAGTGACCTCCGGTTCACACCCGCTCTGTCGTATGAGAGTAATATTCGTTGCAAGACGGTCAAACTGAAATGTTAAATTCTCAGAGCTGAAATTTTAGCCAAATAAAGTGCAGAAGCAAATTTTATGGGATTTTTTTGTGCAGTCATTTGGAGACCAGGCTGAGACCATCAACTTGGTACACTTGAGCACCCGGTATCATTACAACAAAGTCTGTGTGAGACTATGGATCTCAATCTAATGTCTACGGGTCTCCGTAAATCTATGGGCCTCCATGTGAGTCTGAGCCCCTATGCGAGTCTATGGGTCTCTATGTGAGTCTGTGGATCTATGCGAGTCTATCGGTCTCTATGTTAGTCATTAGTAGCCGGGCAAAGACCAAGAACTCGCTACACTTGAGAAGCCAGTTTAATCACAGACAGGAAGCCGAAACCTGGATTGGAACCCCAGGATCACAGCGGCGCCGGCTGGGCGCTCTGAAACTTTCCGAGCCACTCGGTCGCGTCGACTATGCAGCTCGTCTTACCGGACGCACGCAGCTGACCCAACAGCTGCGACCTCATGCCGAAGATCATCTCCATGGTGCCCTGGCTCAGGAAGCTTCGCTCGCAGAACGAGCGCTCCCAGCCGTCGGCGCACGCCTTCTGCCACGCCTGGCAGGACGGAGACACAGAGACAGCGCACCGGAAATACACTTTTCAGTGACGGGGCAAGTTTGTTTTTCCCCACAAACAGTCTCTTTGTTATTTAGCAAAGAGGCGGTGACGTGGCCCAGCGGGAGCGCGCCTGGCGCTTGTAGCAGAGGTTCACGGCTCAAATCTGGCAGGCCGCCCGCGGTTTTTGCTTGTGAGATGTTAACGACCTCGCCTGGTATACAGGATGTCGTGGGTTAGATCCTGACCCTGACGCCTGCTGCTGTATATTTGGAGTTTGCATGTTCTCCCCTTGGTCGTGTGGAGTTTTCTCCGTTTTTTCTCTCCACATTTAGAAACATGTATTTCGAGTATTTGGCTGCAATACATTTCCACATGATAGGCCACTTTATTGGGCTATCATTTGTGGCCAGGTCGCTTCTGAAAAAGAGCTATGTAGCTCAGTGGGCCTCACTTGGTAAAATATTTTTTTTTTACTGCGGTGTGTATTAATTGTAAAATACACGCCACCTGCCTTTCAGTGAACGTTACAGATCCCCGGACGTCATAAAAAATGGGTAGGCCATTGTATCCCTGCGTCAAGCTGACTGCGTCATGCTCCAAAATGTGCCACTTTCAAAACATTACACCACAACTGGGATCACACGTACAGGAGCAAAATCGATGCCCACTATTGGCAGACTAATCCCGCTTGCCGGCACGGTGCCGAGCCACCTTGTGCTGCCACACAGGGGGTGCCCCCCCCCCCCCTTTGTAGTGCGTTCAGGATGAGGTGTGATGTAAGTCGTCTATCAATTTAATACGCAGTAGGCTTTCGTGACAAATTATATCCAGAAAAAAGGGGTTTATTTGGGTTAGATCACGTAAATATAAATGTGTCGTTAAACCCACCACCACTCGACACAGCCAATTAGTAAGGTTTGTTAGTACTTGAATTGTAAATGTTGTGGGTATACTCTCCAACACACCGGTGTGCTGAAGACATAACTCATTTGCACGTTTTGTTTATGTGACAAACCTGACTAATTTCCTGTGTTGGGTGGTGGCGATTTAACAACACATTAATATTTACGCAATATAACTGACAAAAAACCCTTCATCCTGGATGTCGCTTATCACGTGGAAAGCGCTCTAAGAAATGCCACAGTTTAACAGAGGGCACTCAATAAAATGCAAATCACTATTATTGTTACTACCAGTCTAACAGTGCCCAACCAACCCCTCCCTCCCTGCCACCCACGCGACAACTGCTACCTGCGCCACCCCACCTGGAATGCCCGGAGCAGGGCCATGTGATCGCTGAACGTGGAAGCGGCGAGCTTCTTGCGCGAGAAGGCGGCGGCGCGTTTGTGCGCCGGCTGGCTGGGCAGCGTGAAGGGGTCGCGGTAGGCGAGCGAGCAGGCGATGGTGAGCACGGGGTCGAGGCACTTGAGCACGACGCCGTACAGCACCATCTTGCCCAGGTGAGGCTCCACGGGCAGGTCTGACAGGTGATGACCCAGCTCCGTCAAGTCCTCCCAGTTGTCCATCGCGTCGATCGCCTGCGCGCGTGCGTGCACGAACAATGCGCGTGTCTGAGTTAATGCCTGCGTGTCGTTAGCCATGGCACTTGGGTCTGTCCCGTGACTTCCTGCCACGTGGCCTTAAAGAGCACTTAGCCTGGCACAAGCACGGTGGTGATGTCACCGCCACTCGGTGGCGAACGGCGGTTGTTGTTGTCGTCATTAGTGGTAGCGCAGTGGTTATCGTGAAACCGGCGGCCCGAGTTTGATTCCCGCTCGCGGCCAACACCGCTGACGATTATCTGAACCGATCCTGAGCCTCCTCGAAATGGGCTAAAGTGAGCACCAGGTGCAGTGTGTAAACATTGCCACTCGGGAGCCAAAGATGGCCAGGTGTGGAGCTGGCAACCCACCCCCCCATGTGTGCAGTGCCGGCCTTCATGTATGCTTGCTAACAGCACTTGCCCCAAAATGTACGATAAGGCTATATGGGGGATCTTTGTCTCTGTGTCGTTAGCACACTTGCGTTACAAACCCAGCAACCCGGGTTTGTTTTCGACGTCGTATATTGCGACTCAATTGGTGTTTGGGTCAGGCCACGTGAATTTGCACACACACGGGGGACAATTATTTCGTTTGACCGTGTCAGGCGGTGGAGGGTTTTTAACGTCACAAACGTGGCCAGACCACGACGCGGCCTAAACCCAGACAACAAAGAAATCAATCGCGAACCAGCAACTCCTGGAAGGCGATGTTACAAACAGAGAGGCAACACAAGCGCCGTCGTCTGGGCGAGGCGTTGCGAAGGCCGCCCCTCCCCACCGCACCTTGAGGATCTGCAGGGCGTTGCGGACGATGAGATTGGGCGGGGGATCCGGAGCCTTGGCCAGGAACTCGGCGATCGGCATGCAGGTGGGCGCCAGCAGCTTGGTGTGCAGGCACAGCTCCTACAGCAGCAGCAGCAGCAACAGCAGCAGCAACAGCAGCAGGGGCAGCAGCAGCAGCAGCAGGGGCAGCAGGGGCAGCAGCAGGGGCAGAGGTGGTGCAAGTGATCCGCAAAACAAATATCACCATGACGGCACCACCCTCCCGTTTATCCTCTATTTTATTATTTAAAAGCATTATAATAATAACACTTTCGTTTTATATTAGCGTCATTCAAGCGGTTTGCACGGCTGCCTCGGCGCAGCATCGCTGCTGGAATAGCATATTGTGGCAAATCTATTCTGGCAAATCGCCCGATGATGCTGGACGTAATTATCAGCGAAACGTCGTACTACTCAAATTGTGAATGTTGTGGATTTACTCTCCAACACACCGGTCGGCTGAAGTAGTAAACTAATTGGCACGTTTTGTTTACGTGACAAACCTTACTGGCTGTGTCGGATGGAGGAGGGTGTACGACACGCATTGCTATTTTGCTCACGTGGCGACCTGAACCCAAAAAAGTATTAATTATTAATTATCCCCACTGTACACAATGCAAACCGTTTCCTTCACCCACGTTACACGCATCATACTGTTTGCGTTAGTTTCCGCGATCTGACAATATTTGGCGCATTCCGGGCACTCTTGGTCAGAGGCTATGATGCTGCTGATGATGATGGCGATGATGGCGACGATGAAGATGGCGATGCTGCTGATGATCACGAAGATGGTGATGATGGCGATGATGAAGATGGCGATGATGGCGATGATGAAGATGGCGATGATGAACGTTTATCCCTGGGATGCTGCAGACAGGCACAGCGAGACGAGCGTCACGCCGCTGACCGTGTCCACCGGCCGTGGCTTCGTGAGGACTGTCGAAAAAGCTGTTTAGGATGGGGGCCAACGTCAGCCTGAAGGCCCTCTACGTCACGCGACGGCGTCCACCCCCCCGCCTTCTGGCTGCCTGTGGCCTGCGTCATTCGTACCTGCAGCGGCTCTCGAAGCAGCTCGGGGGTCTGGAACTCGAGCATGTTCTGGAAGCGCACCTTGCTGAACAGGTGGAAGCAGATGCCGGGGCGACACCTCCCAGCCCTGCCCGACAAAACATCAAGACAAAAATTCCACATTTTTAGCCCACACACTCATTGTTTCCACAAATCGTGCTGTGATGCGGTCTACGGGAGCGATACTTCCATCTCGTCCACGCTGTGTTCAACCACTCTCAAGTGCAGGTCACAACAACAACACAAAGATTCCCAATTGAGTCGCAATACACGGCGATGAAAACAAACCCGGGTTGCTCGATTTGTGGCGCACGTGTGCTAATGACAGAAACACAAAGATCCCCCGTATAGCCTTTAACAGACGGCAGGAGTAAGTGCTGTTAGCGAGCACCTATGAAGACCGGCATTGTGGCACAGGCGGAGGTGGGTGGTCAACACCACGCCCGGCCGCCTTTGCCTCCCCCAGTGGCGATGTTTACACACCGCATCACATACTCATTTGAGGCTGAGTCGACCTAGGGGAGGAGCAGGAACGGTTTAGATAATTGTCACTGCTGTTGACCATGAGCGGGAATCGAACCAGGGTCGTCAGGTTCGTAGCGCAGCACGCTAACCCCTACACTACAACACACTCACTCACCTACTCACCCACTAACAACACTCACCCACTTCGCTTCTTCCCTCGCACTTTTCCGCTTTGGAATTCACTCTCCCATCATCTCTTTTGCCCCGATGCGCTTACAGCCGGAACTATGCAAACAGTGGTGTTGCTGTGGCAACCGTCGCCCCACTCGGGAGCTACTGACAGCGCACTCGGTGATGAGTCACCTTGTACCAGATGAGATGACGTCCAAGACGATGCATTTATGTACGTATGTACGTTGACCTTCTTTCGCAGCGTACGCAGCCAACCATGCTAATCGGAGGTGCCGTGTTGATGTACACCTGTGTACACCCATACCTGCCCCTCCTCTGGAGGCTGCTGGCCTGGGAAATCCAGACCGTCTTGAGCATGGTGACCGAGGTGAGCGCGTCGTACGATTTCTGCGGACAGGACGGGCCGCACAGTCACCATGAGCAGCCAAACATTACCACCTCCGCTTTCTCTCCTAAAATATAGACATCATTTATTACTCAGGGAATCGTCACACAGTCTCAAAAACTCTTTCTCAGGAGGGTCCTGCTAAATATTTCGCAATCGGGGTGTGGGGGGGACGATATTGCTACCTGAAAATACTAATTTGAGTAGTTTAACATGTACGCTTTCACGAACAATATTATTCGTATTTACGCAATCTAACCCAACAAACCTTATTATGAACCCAATTGAGTAATAATCTGCGCGGGGAGGGTGATATAAAAAATTTTGCCGGTCAAGCCGGCACACAATGGCCTACTCATTGGGAATGACGTCACGGGGTCTTCAACATTCCACCGAAGCAGACGTCGCGTGGAATGTATCGGGTCGTTACACACCGCGGCGATGATAACCAGGGTGGCCTGCCGGATTCGAACCATGAACCTCTGCTACTAGCGGCGAATGAGCTCGCTAGCACCGGGCAGCGTGACCCCCCCCCCAAGTGAAACGAGACCGATGATTAATGCGAGTGAAGTGGCGACGATCGAGCCGACGGGCGACTTTGATGCAGACGTCTGACAGCAAACAAGGGAAGAATAAGACATTTAAGGGCGCCATGTTATTCCACATCAGTGGATAGACCATGGCCGACGATAATAATAATTACATTTATATAGCGCTTTTAATTAAGGATCTCAAAGTGCTGTACAGGACACAGCAGCAGCAGACACTCAGCATAAAAAAAATATTATAAATATATTTAGAAAATCATTAACTAAATGAACAAAACATTTAATAAGCGGAAGCGTATAAATAAGTATTGAGGGGCATTTTTAAAATGTCCACAGATTCGAGATCCCTCATATCTCGTGGAACAGCGTTTCATCGCTGATGTGCGCGTGTGTGCGCGTGCGTGTGCGTGCATGTGTGTGTGTGTGCGTGTGCGTGTGTGTGCGTGTGCGTGTGCGTGCACGCGCTCTCTGCACATGTGGGTCAGCACCTCCTTCACTTTCCCCGAGTCGATCACGAACACCACATCGTTCACCGTGATGCTGCTCTCCGCTATATTCGTCGACAGGATCTTGCGGAAGGGTTCGGGGTTAAAACAAAATGAAAAGAGACAGAGCGAGCTGTAACCACCTCTACACACACACACGTTCATCACCGTGAAAACAATCTTCTAAATCTAGACAGGATCGCACCGCTGAACGAAATAGTCCCGTGGTTCAGTTTGCAAGCGCGAGTTCACGTTTCAAGTCGGTGTTAGAAAAATGTATATTTCATGGAAGCTGATTCGTAAGTGCGGGTGTTCATAAGTAGGGTGTTCTAAAGTACGGGTGTTCGTAAGTCTGGTGTTCGTAAGTGTGGGTGTTTGTAAGTCGAGGACTTGCTGTCATGAAAAAACTAAATGTTGAACTAAACTGTTGTTTTACACAGTATCTGTTGTTTTAAATCTAGATTGAATTCTAATTTTTTTTATAATCGCTTGTTGTGTTTAGTTTTTTGTCCTTCCCCGCACCTCCAATAGTGCGGTTGGCTACGTACGGCGTGAAAGAATTTCAACATACATGACACCTGTTAAAGAAGTCGGGAGTCAGGTGACACGGTTATTCTGACTTCCTGCATTTCGTTAAGACATCCTGGATTTGCATGTACAGGGCATTGCTTAGAAACCTCAGCAACTCAGAGTGGCTGACATCACATTTCATCTCAATCATTCCAATGCCCTGCTGAAATGTAGCCAAGGGAACCCCCGGTGGCAGCTGTCCATTTGTGGCTCAAGGTGTACGCTGGAGCGTACCGCAAACGGGAATTTGTCTGCAAGTAAGCGGCGATGTCGCTTCGCGTTCTTTATTCCCAAACTAAATAGTGTGTGAGTTAATGCAACACCCCAACTGCACACACGCAAATAAAACAAATCAGTTCAACAAACTTGAACAGACTTTGAACATTCGAGCTCAATGTATTATTGCGCTACTTTACCCAGGAAAGCCTCACTGGGTTTCTCGACTATTGTTCATGAGCGTTTCTGCAGTAGGGGCACTATGTTGCCGCTGCTGTGTGTAATCCCAATTGAATCATTTGCAAGATACATTTTTGCAAGCATTTGGATGCTTGCCCAATACCGGTAACATGGTGTGCAGGTTGTTTTGTTTTGCTATGGGAGAAAAGCCTCCAACAACCCGGAGGATACCCAATGCACAACAGGGGGAGTCGGGAGTCGAACCCAGGCTCTTCTTGCTGCGAGGCACGCACGTTACCGCTGTGCTGCTGCTGCTGCCACCCTGGTGAACCAATATAGGAACGACCAAGGCTAGAGGAGAGAATATAATAAAATACGTACAATTTTGCGGGTTCCTGGCGGCACGCTCTTGAGAACTCTCCTCTGGTCACACGTCTGCATGTTGGAGTGGAGGGTGAACACGTGGAACCTGCCACAACAAGCGACGGAACTCTTTAGCTCCGCCCCGGCGGCCTCTGGATTCGAAACGTGAACCTCTGCAAACAAGCGGTGAACGCGCTACTGCTAGGCGACGTCTAAACTAAACTATTTGTATCTTACAAGGTAAGGACCACTGAGGTATGCAGCTTTTTTTTAAAAGCAATCTGGCCACAAATGATAGCTCAACAAAGTGGCTTATCGCGTGGAAACATATTGCAGCCAAATACTATAAACGCACGTTGATTTTAAATGTGGAGGGAAAAAACTTGAGGACCCGGAGAAAAATCCACGCAACCACGGGGAGAGAGACACACAAACTCCAAACACACAGCAGGCGTCAGGGTCGGCATCGAGCCCACGACCTCCTGCATACGAGGTCAGGGAGGTAACATCACGCCCTCCTACCCACTCCATCTTACTTCGTATGACGTGCAATTTGCTATGCAAGAAGCCGGGGAAGGCAGCGAATTAAGTGAGCAATTTACTCCTTTCGGTGGGGACCAGTCTGGTTTGGGGCAGCGGGTCTGCTCCCCATCTTTCTATCCTCTGCTTTTCATAACCGGTTTAGTTTATGTTGACGGTGTGTACGTGCGTCACAATGTGATATAATGGGCCCGTCCTTTGCCTCAATAAAAAAAGTACATGAGCAATTTGACCAATTGGATGCAACTAGGAGTATTTCAAGCATAGTTCTTGAGTAAATATCACAGGCAGAGCTAAATAGAAGGGTCATGATCACCGTAGCACAGAGCGAGAGAGTTAGAGAAAATATGTGTCTGGGTGCAAGATGGCAACCTTCACAAGGCGCTCAAAGTCAGAAAACAACAACGAGGATCGTCGTCAACCGGCTACCGGTCACCGACCCGCCGTACGCACGGTACGAGTGCCAATGGCTATGTGTGCAAACGGCGGCTAACAGGGACAAAAAACAACGCCACCAAGCTGAAGGACACGAGCCCTACCCCTTCGCAAACGGGTACACGCGTACACCCGCAGCAGCAGCAGCAGGTCACCCATCAGAGTCGGGAAGATGGGTAAAGCATACTCACTTGTGGCTCTGCTCCGCAAATCTTTTGTCATCGCAGAGAATGAGGTCCCGCAGGGTGATGATCTCATCGTAGCCCGGCAGAAAAATCAGCACAGCTCCTGAACAACAACAGCGGCACCAACAACAAACATCAAGAAAGCACTCAACGGTATTGTTTAAAGCTCTATCAGCTGAGGTTTAAAGCGTTGATGCACTAGTTCTCTCCGTCTGTCTGTCTGTCATTTGAAGGCATGATAACTCTTGAAAATATTATTCAGTATATGGCGATCAAACATAAAATAGGCAACGTTTCAGGCAACAGCTCTTCTCATTAGCACGTGAACATGAATTGATCAAAGTGCTGGGCAATATTTGGAGGAGAAGAAACCGGGGCTCAAAGAAGGCAAGCGCCTCCCTTTCCTCCCCCCTCCCCACGATGATGTCATGTACGCGCGACGTCGTAACCACGGGGAAAACACGCAAACCCCAAATATACAGGCGTCAGGATCGGGATGGAACCCACAACCTCCTGCATTAACCAGGCGAGGTATAAAGGAGGTTGATTGGTGGGCCCTAGACATTAATATAAACAACATTCAACGCATTTTCTATCAAACATCTATAACATACCAATTATTTAAATTGGTATGTGAATGGGGGTGGGGGGAAATCACCACCATCGCCCCCCCCCCCATCCCTTGGATCCGTTGCTGCCTCGAAAACCACAGCACTGCTTTCTCAAGCTATACAGCAGCCGAGGTTTGCAGTTTGAATCCAAGATCCTGTGACGTCATTCGCAAGTGCAGGCCCCTGCGGACCGGTGTTATAATAATTATTTGTAAAATAAAAAAAACCTGCAAATTACTTATCTGGGACTATACAAAGCAGCGATCATTGCCCCTTACTGGCAGACTCATGCCCCGCGTACAGGCCAGGTGCCGAGTCACCTTGTGGCGCGCAGGGACAGCTGCCACTGTGGGTGCCCTTCCAAATGTGTTGTTAGGACATGACCATTGAAAGGCGCAAATCGGGTGCAAATCACTCCGAGAAGCCGCGGCGTAAAGGAGGGCAGCTGTATCAACAACAAATCATTGACATCATAATAATAATAACGATCATCATCACCACCACCACCACCACCACCATCGACGACGTCGCGGTGGACGGCACCCACCATCGCTGGAGCCCTGGCAGATCTGGTTGAGGAGGTGCAGGATGAGATCGAGGTCCACCTTGTCGTCGTCGAAGGTGTGGTGGTAGACGCTGAGCAGCTCGCGCTCCTCGGGGCTCAGCTCCGTGCTGGCGTTGGCCAGCGTGCTCTCGTCAGGCCCCCCCTCGCCCACCGAGGCTCTGCGAGCCGGGGAAGACAAACAGGGTGAGAACTCAACTAAGACTATTTTACTTTAGCAGGTAAGGCCCTGCGAGCCCGGGGAGACAAACAGGGGGTGAACTCAACTCAGACTATTTTACTTTAGCAGGTAAGGCCCTGCGAGCCCAGGGAGACAAACAGGGTGAGAACTCAACTAAAACTATTTTACTTTAGCAGGTAAGGCCCACTGAGCTACATTGCTCTCTTTCAGAAGTGACCTGGCCACAAATGATAGGTCAACGAAGCAGCTTATCAGATGGAAATGTACAGCAGCAAAATACTCCAAATGCATCATGGGACCTCCTTTGCCAGTGTCAAAATATAAGAATAGGTTTTCCCCTTTTTTTAGCAACAAAACAGGTGTTAAGATGTTAAAACACCAACTGAAACCTCTTGCAAGGAATCATGTCTGCATTAACCACATATACTTGCGGTGAAAATACAAAAAAAAACATGTTCTGACAGTATGTGCATTGTCTTTGAAACTGATTGGTCCACACCAGAGACAGCTTTCTTTAGAGCCTCGTCTCACACAGCATTCGCGTTTGGCACCCTCTGGTCTAACACTGTTTGAGACGAGGCTCTAAAAAAAGCTGTCTCTGGTGTGGACCAATCAGTTTCAAAGACAATGCATATACTGTTAGAGCATGTTTTTTATTTGTATTTCCACCGCAAGTATCTGTGGTTAATGCAGACATGATTCCTTGCAAGAGGTTTCAGTTTGGTGTTTTAACATCGTAACACCTGTTTGTTGCCAGAATAAATGAGGAAGACCTATTATTAAACTCTAAATGCATGTTTCTAAATGTGGAGGGAAAAACCGAAGGACTCTGATAAAAATCCAGGTGACCACGGGGAGAGCATGCAGACTCCAAATATACGGCAGCAGGCGTCAGGGCCGGGATTGAATCCACGACCTCCTGTATATCAGGCGAGGTAGTTAACATCTCCTAGCCACCGTGGCGCCTCACACTGCTGGGTGGACAGGGGCAGTGAGAGATTTAAGAATGTTGGCCACATATTAGTAATAACCATTATAAGCCATGCTCAATCTACAGCTGGATCAGGGACTCCCCAAGCTGTCAACCATCACCTCACGCTCCTGCGATGCAAGAATCTATCCAGGCACCTGCACACGACTGATTTCATCTCCACGGTGGAAGTGTATCTTGGCCGGTCGTGTTCCCATCTTCGCTGTTACTTTAGAGTCCCAACCACCGGCCATCGTCCCTTCGCGCATCCTACCCAAGCCCACTCATTAAAAAAAGTCAAATCACGTCTCAAACTCGCGTATGCCTTTTTAACGACAAAAAATTATAACAATGATGTTCAGTGCCGGACGGAACATCCGATATGGCGTCAGTGTGGCGAAATTAGCCCTTGTGCAAGTGCCAGGCAGATCCCGACCCTGACGCCTGTATATCTGGAGTCTGCGTGTTCTCCCCGTGGTCACGGGAATTTTTCTCCGGGTAGATTGTTGAATCGTGAGATTGTGTGAGACGTGACTTATTGGGGAGGCATTCTTCCAGGGGATTGAAAATGGCTGATGACGATAATCTGTTTTGTGACTACTATTATGGTTGTTAAGTACGCAGGAAAGCCTCACTGAGTCTCAAGGCATTTTTTCATGAGGATGCTGCCAAGTTATGTTTCAAAATAAGGGGAAATGTGTGATCCCATTTGAGCAATGTGCAGGATACATTTTCAGCACTGGAATGTGTGACCAATACAATTACATCGAATGTTTTTGTTGCTTTTAGCTTTGGGAGGAAACCAGAAAAGCTGGAGGAAAACCCATGAAAAACTGTGGAGAGAACATACAAACTCAACCCCACAGAAACAGAATCCCGAGTCGGGTATCGAATCCAGGCACCTTTTTGCTGTGGGGCGCAAGTGTCACCACTGCGCTGCCAGCTACGATGAATTACATTAAATCAGTGCCCGAATAAGGCGGTATATGCTGATACGTACACAAACGATTCCATCAGCTCCACCACTTCCAAGTGATTAAAATTCTTCGCCCAGTCGAAAGCGTTCCTGCGGGGAAAAAAACCATGGTAAGGGCATTGGGGGCTCGTCTCGACGGCGGCAACGAGCGCTTGCGCCGCACCCGAACATGAGCACGGGGCGGCACATCTTTCAGAGGGGGGGGGGGGGGGGGCGGCACCAGCACTGACGTACGCACGTGACTGTCGGACCCAAAAAACAAACACCAGGGAGAGAGGCAGATGTTGTTCACAATGTAAATGAGGACGAGATGGGCGTCAGGGATCACCAGACCGGATATCCGGCGACGGGGAAAACGGCGGAGACGCGGCCGAGCGGTCGGCCTCTGGCCACTTGCTGAAGGTTTGTCAATTCGCATCAGGGCAGACCACCCTGGTTACTACTGCCATGTGTGTTAACCGTAAAATACTATGCACTATCTGCTTGACTCACAGTGGACTTTCCGATGTCATTCCAAATTTGCTAAATTCAAACGTAACACCGGAAATTACACGACTGTGATCACGCACGGCAACCGTCGCCTCCAACTGGCAAAACACTAACGCGGCCCGGCACAAAGGAAGGTTGCCCGATCATAAACGGCTCATTCTGATCACCACTAAGAGTGGAGCGCATCTCCAGACAAGCCGAAAGAAAGTCGACTCAGAAGATTGTGGCGTAAGAAGGGAGGACAACCACACAGGAAGAATAAAGGCGATGAACATGGAAGCACGAGGGAGGAGGCCGAAGGTGGTTTTAAGTGGTGGGACCAGGACTGCGGAGTGGATGTTGGAGGTGATGGCCCAGGACAGGAGTGAGCGGAGGAGTGAGGAGCAAGTTTGGAAAAATTCCAGGAAGGAGGAGACACTTTTGGCCCTCGCACACAGACGGCGCGAGGATGCCATCAGTTAAAGAATTTGCACAACGTGCCAAAAGTTGGCAACGTTTCAAACATGACCCCCACCCACCCCCTTGAAACAAAAGAGTATTGTGTGGCCGTTGCGCTGCACAATAACAACCGGTGACACTTTTTAAATTGTTCGGTGTGGCTCCCTCCCGCCCGCTTCGCTTGTAAATTCAACGTTGCAGCAGAAATGTAAATTTAGCACGACACCGACGTGAACACTTTCAGCCACGCAGTTTTCCGTTTCGATTTTTCAAAAGGCCAAATATAGTTCAGCGATGCCAGGAATCCCAACGCCACGTGTTCTCACGGAGGGGATTTTTCTGTTTTGTTTTGTTCGTGTACTTGACTTTTCACGTTTGTGACTCACTCGGTAGAACACACGTGCACGGACGAGAGTCCGGCTAAATCAACAACACGCCGGTTCCCGCGGGGTCAGCGGTAGTACAGCAAGCGGGTTCATGAAATGGTCTTTATGGAATTTTTCAATGCTATCCCCTCGCAACTTTAAATATCTTTCATGGTAAATGCAATGTAATCCCTTATCAAGCAACACGCTCCTTAAACGAATGGCCAAACATCGCAGACGCAAGGTGACGTTGAAAGGTTCAGCCCTGCAATCGCTCGCTTACGCGACTGCTCACAGAAGAGAGCCCCCCCCCCCCAGAGGGAATTTGGCCTACTCTTCCAAGCTGGTTAAACTTCTCAGAAGAGGTGGAAGTACGCAATAGTTCACAGGGGAGTGTAAGTCTGCCATTAGGGAGTGAAGTTGCAATTTGATTTAACCCAATTAAAAGTAAACAGTGGCTAATTTTTTTCCTTACAAATTTTGGACCGTCGCAGCGGTACAATGTTGCCTACTCACTTGAAGAACAGCGTCACGCGATCATTTAATGAGGAACGCGAAGCGGACGGCGCGCCGCAGCGTTTACGATCGACGTACCGGCAGTAACCGGGGAAGCCGTCCCGATTTGAAACGCGAAACCCCCACCCCCCCCACCTCCATAGCGACGAGCAGCCAACGTGCTTCCGCCAGGGCCGTGTCACCGCCCGATTGTGAGCGAGGGGGGATGGGGAGGGGGGTGCAGGTGCCCTCACATGCCGTTGGAGGCCTTCACGTTGACGTTGGCCCCCATCCGGAGCAGCTGCTCCACGATGCCAATGAAGCCATGTCCTGCGGCCACCATCAGCGGCGTGGCAGTCGTCTCGCTGTGCCTGTAGTCAACTGCCCGGTAGAGAGACGATCACCATCAGCAGTAGCGGCGGCGGCAGCAGTGGCGGTAGCAGCAGCGGCAGCAGAAGCAGCTTCAGCGGCAGGTGTGTAGCAACGCATTGATTAGAATATTCGAATTCTTACGCTAACACGTAGGGAGCTTCCGAGTTGTAATGGTTGGCAGTACTGGCCGTCCAATCTAGAGGTCACCGATTTGGCAGTTGAAACGATGAAGCAAGTTTAGTAAATCACAGCCCCCCTTTAGTGTAGGCTCTTTCAGCAACGGTGGCACGAGCGAGCAGGCCAGCAATAGAGGGGCAGCACCTCATCCTTTTAAATAAGAAACGAGGCCAAACCATGACTAGGGCCGCCATGCACGTGGGCCAGTCAAGGCATCCATCGCAAACCGTTCCACTGATAAAAAAAACGGTTTTCCGATTCCTGACTCTCGGAACAGGGAACAATATATATTTTTTACTATTTTATTTGATCAGGCAAGGCCTACTGAGCTGTTTAGCACTTTTTCAGAAGCGACCTGGTCACGAATTATCTCAGTAAAGTGACTTATCATCATGTGGAAAATTTATAGCAGCCAAATACCCTAAACACACGTTGATTCCAAATGTGGAGGGAAAAGCCGGAGGACCCGGAGAAAAACCACGCGACCACGGGGAGAGAAAAAGAGACACCGCAAACTCCAAATATACAGCAGGCGTCAGGGTCGGGATCGAACCCACGACCTCCTGTATACCAGGCGAGGTAGTTAACATCTCGCCACCGAGGTGTTAACCGATTCAGAAAAGGGCTACCGGTTTAACAGGGGAAGAAGTGGGGAGGGGAGGAAGGGGGGAGGGTATTTCCCAGCCACCCTGTTCCAATGTCACGCTGGCCCGGCACGCACCACTGACGCGCTCGCTGAGCAGCAGGTGCAGCAGCTGCGTGAAGGCGTCCTCGTCCCTATTCATCCACAGGTTGCTGATGCACGCGTCCATCTCCTTGAGGAGCCACGGCTCCAGGTTGGAGCCATCGCGCTCCGCCTGTCCGCGCAAACACAAAGATCCCCGTCGTATAGCCGAAACAGACTGTTGGGGCAAGTGCTGAGGGGGTGGGTGGCCAGCACCACGCCCGGCCGCCTTTGTCTCCCGAGCGGCGATGTTTACACACCGCACCAGGTAATAGGAATTCAACTCGGGTTGCCGGGTTCTTTGCGCAGTGCACTAACCACTGCGCCAACACTCGCCACACAAACACACAAATACAATGATCCCCCATATAGCCTCGGGCTGTTGGGGCAAGGGCTGTGAGCGAGCACTGATGAAGGCTTGGCACGGCGGCCAGAATCCACGCCGGGCCGCTTCTGTCGCCCCAGCGTCGATGTTTACACACCGCGCCAGATACTCATTTCATGCCGAGTTGACTTAGGCGATGCCCTGTGAGTGGGAACCAAACTAGGGTTACCGGATTCACAGTGCGGCACACGAAACGCACAAAGACGCGTAACATGGACGCTCACGGAAACTTAGATACACACATAAAAGCTAGGGAACCCGAAACCAGAGGAAACCCATGAAGGACAGGGGGAGAACATACAAACCACTGCGCCACCCTGCCTGTCCATGAGTTTAACAATGTATTATTATTTTATTATTTATCATTGATGGGAGTGTCCTTCACGCAACGGCATTTCTCAGCCATGCAATAATAAAATGATAACAAAGCAATGACAAAAAAAACGTTACTTAAGAATGGGCTCAAATTACTGATAGGAAATTTGGGAACACAAAAAACCAAAACCCAAGAGAGGGGAGGGTTCCTTCCCCTAAACTAAACTATTTTTTATTTTACGAAGCGACCTGGCCAATGAATGATAGCGCAACGAAGTGGGGGCTCATCATCATGTGAAAATTTATAGCAGCCAAATACTCTAAAATGCGTGACGTTTATTCTAAATGTGGAGGGAAAAACTAGAGGACCCGGAGAAAAATTCACAAGACCACGGAGAGAGAGACACCGCAAACTCCAAATAAACAGCAGACATCAGGGTCAGGATCCAACCCATGACCTCCTGTATACCAGGCGAGGTAGTTAACATCCCCTGCCCCCACCCCAGCGTTCCACACGACATACCTCCTGTACGAAGGCGCTCTCCCCTTCGTCGTTGAGCATCTTGGTGTGATCCGGGAGGCATGCGGCGCTGGCACTGCGTACTGGCACGCTCGATCCCGTCTCCTTCGCCTCGTACCATTCGCTCAGCTTGTTCTGCTGGCTCTCCACTGCGCACACGCAAACACAAAGATCCCCCCCCCCCGGTATAGCCTCAACAGACTGTTGGGGCAAGTGCTGTTCGCGAGCGCATGTGAAGGCTGGCACGGCGCAAGAGGAGGTGGTGTCGCCTTTTGTCTATTCGCTGCACCAGGTACTCATTTAAGGCTGAGTCGACCGATTTAACAAAGAAAAACTACTTTTTTTTACCAGGTAAGGCCCACTGAGCTATGTAGCTATTTTTCAGAAGTGACCTGGCCACACAAATGATAGCTCAAGAAAGTGGCTCGTCATCAAGTGGAAATTTATAGCAGCAGCTAAATCCTCTAAATGCATGTTGATTATAAATGTAGAGGGTAAAACCAGAGGACCCGGAGAAAAATCCACACGAGCACAGAGAGAATATGCAAACTCCACGGGGAGAGAGACACGCTAACTCCAAATATACAGCAGATGTCTTGGTTGGGATTGAACCCACGGCCTCCTGTATACCAGGCGAGATAGTTAACATCTCCTAGCCACAATGATGATGAGAGAGAGACACGCAAACTCCAAATATACAGCAGATGTCTGGGTTGGCATTGAACCCACGGCCTCCTGAATACCAGGCGAGGTAGTTAACATCTCCTAGCCACAGTGGCGCCCACCGTGCCATACTGGACCTACGGCAGGTGCAGGACAGGACTGGTTTGGATAACCGCCACTGATATTGGCGATGAGGGTCACACACAAACACAGATGCAAGCAGAGACACATACACAGTGCACATGCCTTCACAAGTCATGGCAGCTAAGAAGAAGCCTGGTCAGGTGACGCGATTATTCGGACTTCCTGGGTATTGACCTGATAATGCTTGGTGTAGTTTCAAGCGAAACTTCGCGTATCTAATCGTTAAATCTGGCGATGGGAATTGTTCAACTCACCGGTGGGACAACTGAAACAATAACAATGAGCACATCGTTAAACACCTGTAGACCACGTGACGGTCTAATTAGTTTGGCTGCGTCAGGGTGGTGGAGGGTCTTAACTGCACAGATTTGACCAGATCGTTACATGGCCTAACCCAGCACTTTATTAGGAATTATTGACTGCGAAAACCTACGTAGCTATTTTTTGCCATTACGTGGCCCCGCCAGACATTAGCAGTAACAACACGGGCGCTACTTTATAAAACAACAACAAACAACAACAATAGCGAGAACATTCACAATGTTAATAATAATAACAACACGACTACGGTGGCGACGCGATTGCACAATCGTGAAGAAGAAGAGCGACAAAAGACTGCAGTTGACAGTGGCTGGTTGAGACGAGGAGTGGAGGGAGGGAGGGAGAAAGAGCTTTATAGCTCATCGGATTCCTCCAATATGAACATTCTCCTGACTATCTTCTTTGCCTGTCCAAGGACAGGTGTATATTGTAGTAAATCTGAAATATTCAATAGAAAAATTGTTCAGCTCATGATTATTAATGAGGGGGGGGTTGCCCCATGTGGAGTGACGTCACCCGCTAATGGTTATTGGGGAGAGGGGTGCGGCATGTGGAGTGACGTCACCCGCTCATGGTTATTGTGGAGGGGTGCAACATGTGGAGTGACGTCACCCGCTCATGATTATTAATGGAAGGGGTGCAGCATGTGTGACGTCACCCGCTCATGATCATTAATGAGGGGAGGGGTGCGGCATGTGGAGTGACGTCACCCCCTCATGATTATTAATGAGGGGAGGGGTGCAGCATGTGTGACGTCACCCGCTCATGATTATTAATGAGGGGAGGGGTGCGGCATGTGGAGTGACGTCACCCGCTCATGATTATTAATGAGGGGAGGGGTGCGGCATGTGGAGTGCGCGACCTTCTTGTGCGTTAGTGTAAATTTCCACGCGGACATGAATATTAATGAGGGGGGGGCTCTTTTGCAGTGACGTCACGCACGGATGTAGCACTGTGCTGCGTAGATTTATTTCTTACCGTCACTTTCTGTAAAGAAACGTCGTCATATTTGAAGCGACTTTGCGTAATAAATTATTTAATTCGGCTCGACCTTCCTCTGCGTTAGTGTAAAAATCCACCCACTCATGAATATTAATGAGGGGGGTGGGCCTCATGTGGAGGGACGTCACGCGGGGGGGGGCGGCCCTCATGTGGAGTGACGTCACGCGCGGGACGGACGGACAGACATTTCTGGGTGATTATAGGAGGTAATTCCGATACATACTCTTTAGTTCTTTCGGTAAATTCACGTAGGCAGAAAAAATAATAGATCGCGACGTTTCGATCGCCACACAAGCAACCGACTTCAGGTGAGAGAGAAGAGACAGAAGACGATTGCTTGTGTGGCGATCGAAACTTTCTACCCACGTGACTTTACCGAAATAACTAAAGAGTATGAATTCCTGCAGTCCCGAAAGCTTCAAATCAAGATGAATTCCGATACAGTTGTAGAACGCCGCGTCAGCACAATGGGAGGCTCTCTCAAGCAATGAGGGGGGTGGTTTTGCCGGCTGTGCGTACGTTTATCTTTCTCCTTCTGGTATCTCTCCATCTCCTTGGACTTGTAACCCGTGGTGCGCAGGATGTCCTCCAGAAAGAGCCGCTTCACCTCAAACAGCCTCCCGGGCACTGGCTCACGGACCAGAGGCAACACGCCGTGCACACCGCCACGTTCAACACCGCCACGTTCAACGCCGCCATGTTCCACACCGCCACGTTCAACATCGCCGTCACGGGTACCCGCGGGGGCGGCGTTGCCGCCACCGCTGTTGCCGCCGCACGGATGAATTTCCAGAATAGAGGTTTTTGGGTGAGATCGAGTGAATATAAATGTGTCGTTAAAACCGCCATCACCCAACACAGCCAATTAGTAAGGTTTGTCACGAACAAAAAATTTCGAAGGAACAAAGAATATGAATCCCTGCAGTCACGAAAGCTTTAAATCGAAAAAAAAATGCCATGTTTAAATGACAAACCTGACTTCAGTGTTAAATATTAAATACGGTACTTGATACACTACATATGAAGATGTTTTTGGGTTAGATCGCGTAAATATAAATGTTCGTTAAACCCGCCACCACCCAACACAGCCAATTAGTAAGGTTTGTCAAGTAAACAAAACATGCCAACGAGTTACTAATTCAGCACACCGGTGTGTTGGAGAGTAAACCTACAACATTTACCATTCGGTAATTACAACCAGAAAATGTCGTACTCTAGTGGTAAATGTTGTGGGTTTACCCTCCAACACAACGGTGCGCTGTACTAGTAATGAATTGTCATATTTTGTTAACGTGACAAATCTTACAAATTGGCTGTGTCGGGTTTAACAGCACATTTATATTGACGCGGTCTAACCCAAAAACCTCTATCATGGATAATATTTGTCGCGAAAGCCTGCTACGTGTTAGTGAAACTGACGGATGGATTTAGCGATCTCTCACAGCGGATGATGGGGCAGCCGCCAAAGTACTTGGAGAAGAGCGAGACGTTGAGGGAGGCGCTCATCAGCACGACGCGCAGGTTGCACTGCCGCTCCAGAATATCGCGCAGCTTGATGAGCAGGAAGTCGCAGAAGCGGTCGCGTTCATGGACCTCGTCCTAGTGGATACATCACCACCAATGCTGCTGCCATCATCGTCATCTATTTAACCACCACTACCACCGCCATCATCACCATTATCAATTTCACCACCACCACCAGTTAAAAAATGTATCATGACTACCTAACAAGACAAAGATCCCCCGTATAGCCTTAACAGACCTTTTGGGGCAAATGCTGTTAGCGAGTAGCTCCTATGAAGGCCGGCACGGTACACAAGGTGGTGGGTGGCCAGCACCACCCTTCAAGAACCACCACCAGCACCACTACCAGAACCAACACCAGCACTACCACCACCATCACCACCCGTAACCACCACCACCATTATCACTACCATCATCCCCACCCTTAACCATCACCACCACCAGCAGAACCATCACCATCAATAACCACCACCCTTAGCAGCAGCAACATCAGCATCACCACCATCATCACCTTTAACCATCAGCAGCATCAGCACCAGCTTCATATAGTTTAATTTCACCATGTACAGCCCGTTGTCAATCCAATGATTAAAAAACTAAACTGAACAAAAACTCAGAAACCGGAACTGGCCACATCTTGGGTTTGACCCAATCAACTTTTGAGCACCGGTGTGGAGGGCGACGGTAGCTTGGCACGCACCACGATGATGTGCGTGACGGTCGACATGGCGCTGTCTCCGGACATGAGGGTCCTCAGCAGCACGCCGTTGGTGCAGAACGTGAGAAGTGTCTTTGGCGAGACCCTGCACAACGCCACATGCAGAACGCAACGGTAAAAGGGATTCATCTTCTTGGTTCTTTCGGTAAAGTCACGTAGAATATTATTTCCATTCTACGTGACTTTACCGAAAGAACCAAGAAGATGAATCCCTGCAGTCACGAAAGCTTTACATCGCAAGGTAAAAGGGATCTCAAATAGATCAATTGTGTTTTCCTGTTAACCTAACATCTAGGTTGTCATAGCCAATATTGTGATTCGTAATTTAACGTACGTATGCAAGTTGAACTTCTTTCGCACCGTACGTAACCAACCTTGCTACGTGGTCGAATGTGTCGTAAGTAACTCCCACCAGCCGACATAGCCAAAGCATTTAAATTATCACATGGTGGAAAGTGTTTAACTATGCGCCAAACAAGATTGTTTCAGCTCACCCACAGTTGAGTTGAAGAACAATTCTATCAACAGAAATTCAGCAATCATATACAATGCCTATAAGCGATATGCTAAATTTGGTTGTGACAATTGTTCTGTACCCTACCCATACCCATGGCAAATTGTTATTTGGCGACATCGTGCAGAGGAAGGATTTTATGACAGGTATTTTGTCAGATGTTTTTGTCGCCTAACCAAAAAATGTGCTATATATATTGTAGCGAGTAGGCTTTCGTAGAGTTGTGTCACTGTAGAGCTCAAACAGGAAGGAGAAACGCAATTGAACACAACCGAAAAATGACACGACAACTCAACGAAAGGACACGGCACAGGTCAGGGAGAAACACAACAAAACACAGTGATAAAAGTACAAATGTATGTATGCGTGTATGTTGAACTTCTTTCACACCGTACATAGACAACCATGCTAATCGGAGGTGCGACTCGCACAGTTGGAATGAAATGACGAGAAAAATACAATAGCCCATGGTACAGAGGGAAAACACAACAACAAAAACAACAGAAAACACACACTCAACAGAAGAACAACACGAGCTGGCGATGGCACGCCGGAGCAGTGCCGTTGCGCCAACACGCAAGTGCCCGGAGCGCTACACACCTGCTCTCCAACCGGATTTGGTAGCCGACGGTCTGGCCGATGCCCTCCCCTCGCTCCGCCGCCACCCTCTCGGCCACGGCGACAGCAGAGATTCGGCGCGGCTGCGTGCAGAGCACGCGGCACGGCCACCCCAGGCGGGTGCTCTCGTCCAGGATGTACTGAGGGATCTGCCGGGGGGGGGGGGGGGGGGGGGGGTGGGGGGGGACACGGGTGGCGGTACACGCCGAGTTAAGCGGTGATCAGAGGCAGTTCTTAAGATCGCAATTCGAGTAAAAATCCATGTTCCCGCTCGTGGTCCTCACATCAGGTGGGCCAATGAGCCCAATTCTTTCCCTCCTCTAAATAAAGGAGCACCAAGTTGTAGGACTGTGCAAGCACCTGCGTGGTTTTGCCAGAGCCCGTCTCGCCCAGCACCAGCAGGATGTTGGACTTAGCGATGGTGCCCAGCAGCTGCTCCTGGAACTCGGCCACGGGGAGGGTCTGGCGGAACGCCTCCAGCTCCGAGCGCCCCCGCGGCGGCGGGACCTGAGGGATCCCGTTGTTGAGCCGCCCGCTCAGCCTGCTCATCTCGTGCCTCACCCCTGCGAGCGACATGACAAATTAGATCAGCATCACGGGTGCAAATGGTGGCGAGATGTTAACTCCCTCGCCCGGTATACAGGAGGTCGTGGGTTCGATCCCAACCCAGACATCTGCTGGATATTTGGAGTTTGCGTGTCTCTCAACCCCGTGCTCGCGCAAAGTTTTCTGCGGGTCCGCTGGTGTTTCCCTCCACATTAAGAATCAACGTGCGTTTAGTGTATTTGGCTGCTATGAATGTCCACATGATAAGCCACTTCATTTGTGGCCAGGTCGCTTCTGATAAAGAGCTATACAGCTCAGTGGGCCTTACCTGGTGAAATGAAAAATAGTGTTAGCTAAAAAAATGCCTAAATAGATTAGTTTAAGTTGATAAAGGGCACTAATAGAGCACTACAAAAAAAACGTCACTGCCAACTCCAAAGCGGGAACAAACCTGGGTCGGAGCCGACACCAGACGGCGCTCGGTCCGTGCGGGGCAGCAGCTCGGTGCGCTCCTTGCTGGTGACGGGGAAGCGCTGCAGCAGCGCATGGGCGGCGTGGCGCGCCGGGTGCGACAGCACAAATGACATCTCGGCGCCCGCCGCCTCCGCACTCTCCTTCTTGCGCACGGTCAGGCACCGCATCGGCCCCTTGCTACCGAACGCAGCGAGTACGTGGGCGCAGCGTGAATTACCAGTGGGCGGGCGGGCGGGTTAGATAGGTGGGTGGGTGGGCGAGTGGCTAGATGGATAGGTGTGCATGCAGACACAGGGGTAGGTGTATAGGTAGGCAAGTAGATGAGTGGGTTCGCGAATGCATGATGAGGCATGCAGATAGGTAGGCATGTAGGTGGACATGCATGTGGGCAGACAGGTGTATAGGTAGATATGGGGAGCGGTACTGTAGCGGTCAGCATGCTGCGCTATGAACCCGTTGACTGAAGTTCGATTCCCACTGACGGCCAACACCAGTGACAATTATCTGAACCGATCATACGCCTCTCCTAGGTCGACTCAGCCTCAAATGAGTACCGAATGCGGTATGTAAACATCGCCACTCGGGAGACAAAGGCGATCAGGCTTGGTGCTGGCTTTCATAGGTACTCGCGAACAGCACTTGCTCCAACAGTCTGTTAAGACTATATGGGGGATCTTTGTCTTGTATTGTTGGTAAGCGGGTGGGTGGGTCGGTGAGCGGGTACATAGGTTAGTGCATGAATCACAAGCTTATGAATCAAAATTCATTAATACTTTGCAGTTACACCCCAACTAATTAAACCCGATAGCTGAGCCTCACTGACTTCCGACTCCTGGAGATGAGTCCCATCGACTGGCAGAGGCGGTGGACGAAGGCGCGCTCCGTTTTAGTCAGCGAGGAAGGGAACTCCAGCTCTGCAGGCGAATCGCACGTCAGGAGGACAGACTTTCACGAACGTACACGCACCTCAGTACATTTAGTATCCGCGCAATTCCCACAGCGCAAGGCAATCTTGCATGCTCTGTGTATTCCAGAGTCCGCTGTAGTATCGCAGTATGGAGCGATGTTACAATGCTTAAAATCTAGACTCAATTGGATATTTTGCGGGTAGATTATAAATTGTGGATCATGACGGCACTAACAGCATGCAAAGCAAGGACAGTGTGTGGCTGTGTGGCTGAATTGGTGAGCGGTTGTATGGATGTGTAGCTGTGTGGTTGGGCAGTTGTGTGGGTGAGTGGTTGGGCAGTTGTGTGATTGTACAGTTTGTGTGGCTCTGTGGTTGTGCGGTTGATTAGTCATGCAGTCGGGTGGTCGTGTATAGTATTCCCTCGTTATTCGCGAGTGATACTTTCCGGAGATGCTCGTGAATATAGAATTTCGCGGATAAAAATATTAGATAATAAATTACCTAAAATTCATAAATAAGCTGTTAAATACATGGAAATAATCTCATCACTTTATCGTATCCCATTCTCTCTCATCACTTTCTTTCTCTCTCTCTCAACGAGTCGTGTACAGTTCCAGATGTGACTCACGGATAGCCAAAATCGAAGATATCCAGAATGTAAATAACGAGGTACCACTGTATTCACGTGACCGTGTCGTTGTGCGATGTTCACTGTGGTTGTGAGTTGTGCGGTTGGGTGGTGGTTGTGGCGTTGAGTGGTTGCGGTGGGTGACCGGCTCACCTTTATCGTCGCTGTAGCGGAAGCGCTCCATCGCGACGTTCACTGCGATCTTCACCTCCTCGCTCACCTTGATGTTCTGTAGACCTTTGCTGCGGCCGCCACTTTGGTTCCCTCTGCCGCCGCGGGGAGTTCCTACGGGCTGCATGGAGGCTGCGCGTGGGCACGACATGGCGTCCTGCTAAAAAAAAATCGACAGCCACGATTGGACCACTGCTGGATGACGGCCTCCCCAAGCCATCGCCATCTCTCACGGATCTCACGACGCAACGATCTTGCTCTTACACACAAGCTAAGTCCGTGCTCTCCAGTTGCCTGGGTGAAAAGTTGATCCACGTTTTGCCCAACCCTGGCCAGCTGGCTCCAAAAAACGTAATCAATTAATGAGCCGATTTCAATGCTCCATCTCAGCAGTGGATGGTCTCAGGCGCGTTTTCTCCTTTGGCTGCCACTGTGCGATTAGTACGGTTGGCTTCGTGCAGTGCAAAAGAAGTTCAACATACATGCACACTTACATTCTGACATTATCTTTGACCGTCCCTTAGAACGACAATGTCCTGCACAATCCCACTTACCTCTATTGACAATGTCTCTTATTTTTGTACGTTCTCTAATCAATGTGTTTTCTATGTTTAAAACAAACGTCTTTAAAACATATTTTGTGTGAAGTTTGTTGTCCTTCCCTCACACCTCTGATTAGCACGGTTGGCTACGTACGGTGCGAAAGACGCTCAACATACATACGTTCCTGTTCCTTGAGTTTAATTCAGAATTTGTTGCATTACAAAGACAAAGACCCCCCGTATAGCCTGTAATAGACTGTCGGGGCAAGTGCTGTTAGGGAGCACCTATGAAGGCCGGCACAGCAAATAAGGGGGTGGGTGGCCAACACCACGCCCAGCCACCTTTGTCTCCCTCGTGGCAATGTTTCCGCATCACACCAGGTACTCATTTGAGGTTCAGTCGACCTAGGGGAGGCCCAGGACCAGTTCAAATAATCGTCACTGCAGCACGCTAACCGCTACACTAACCGCTCTCCACAGGCACTCCTTGGCATACGCGATAGATGCGTTCCTGGAAAAGCACGCGTATCTCAAAATCGCGTATGTCAAAAGCAATGTTCCCATAAGTAATAATGGTAAAGGAGGGGGTTAGGGGATTTCACTCACACTCGCAGACATAGTCGCCGATATTATCCTAGCCTATATCAATACAATACACGTACACACAATATAATACGGGTGCCTCAAAAAAATGTTAACACTTATATGGGACTATCGCTTTTATTGAAAAAAGAACGGTTAAAACACTGTCACATGATAACAAATGTTTGTTAATAGCTTTAAAAAGTCAAAGAGTCTCCCGTTGTTCGCCATCATCGTCAACACGTGGCTGGAATCTTCTCCAGGTAGTCTCCAGAGCCCGGAGGCATGTGGTGCCACAACGACGGGGCCGCTCTGCCGAACCAGGGAGCCGCCCGGCTTCCCCCACCGCACTGCCCCCCATCACCCGCCCCACATAAGCACACACCCGCACGCATTCCCCCCCCCCCATAGAGCTGGAAGGGAAGGTCACCTGATCGACCGGTTTTTATCCGAGAGACCCTTATCGGGATTAATTCTCACGGTTTCCGGCGATCAGGGAATTGGATGACCTCCCCGTGCTACGTGGCACCGCGGCGCTGCGGCCGGCCTTAATATGGTATGGTCGCGGCGTAGGGCATTCGGGCACCGCGGTAGAGGCGCATTTCCCCCCACACACACCCCCACGAGTCGACGGGGCAAGCAGGGGAGGCACGAGACAGCATGAATAGCGGGGTCACAGGGGCTGTTGCGCATAGTCATGGAGGGTTGGGATAATTGCGCTTGAGCGCGCAGGCCCCATTGTTAGGGAGGGTAAGGGATTAATTAGGATTTACGCCTTGCACGCAGCACACTGATTAGCATATCAACAGCGCCTGGGGACTGCCGTGCGCGGGCTTGGGGTGCACGAGCCCATTGTTCAGCGCAGCATCCCCTTTGGAGGTAGGGAGGATAAATAGAGGAGCGCAGAGGGGAAATCGCTCTCTTACTCCAGCGCCAGGCGACCAGACGCAGCTCGAGCCAGCGACCCGGACGTCCGTGCGACGCACCGAGGCACGCGGTTAACACAAGGATCAGCGGACCGCCGTGGACACTTAACAGTGAGTAAGAAGGTGAAATTAGAATCATAGCCGATAAATAGGGAATAGGTACAGGTTTAGTGGAATAGGCCAGCCTCGTCGACTCACTGATTCAACATCAATTCGCAGGTGGCATATAATAAATCATTAATAGCGAAGCGTGGTCTCGCGTGATCTTGTCGTGCAGTGTGAGCGTGTGGGTGCGCTGTGTGCACAGTGGTTCGCCACGTGAGTGAGCGCTGCGCGGAGCTGAGCGCGCGGGTTGCGTGTGGGAACGCGTGTGGTACTGTGTGTGCGTAAGCTCGCGGCGTGCGTAATAGGCGTACCCCAGGTGCGCGATCATAACGCAAGCGGCCAGCAGACGGCGAGCGCTGCGCAGAGCGGCGCAAGAGTGGGTGTCGCGTGTGTTCACTCCGTGTGTGATACAGGTGCGCGATCATAACTTGCGTAGTTGGTGTGGAGTTGGAGTGTACGGAGCGGCGTGTGTGTGTGTGCATACGTTCGTTACATGTCGGATACGGATGCGCATTGGTAACGTGCCGCACAGGGCTATACTGCGAGCACGGCGTTTGATTGACGATGATGTGCGCACGTATGCTCGCAGCGTGGGAGCGCGGCGCGAGGCTGTAACAGTAGGGGCGTCGCGTTCGAATGCCGGCGAAACCGCAGCGGGTAATAGGGAGGTGGGGTAACGTAAACGGAATAGGGGATGCAGGCGGGAGGGACCCCGGGGGCCAACGGCCCCCACAGGCACATTTCTTGTGATATTGTTGCACATTCTCACAAGTGTTAACACTTTTTTAAGGACCCCGTACTTTAAATTAAAAAGAAAATCATGGTAACTCTATATACTTCCCATAAAATAAAGAAATACAGTAAGGAATACAAAAGCGATGAACACAAGTAAACATGACAACGTACGATCACAACGCGAGACAAAGGGGAGTGCTGGGGTACACACTGAGAGATGCTGTCCATACTCTTAGTTCTTTCGGTAAAGTCACGTAGGTAAAAAATGAGATTAAAATTAATAAAAATAAAACAATAAAAATCACGACGTTTCGGCCACAACGCAGGTGAAGACCAGGTCTGTCGGGGAGACAGCGTCTGAATGAAACAGTACCATCTTCACCTGAGGACGGTTGCTTGCATTGTGGCCGAAACGTCGTGATTTTTATTGTTTTATTTTTATTATTTTTAATTTCATTTTTTACCTACGTGACTTTACCGAAAGAACTAAGAATATGAATCCTTGCAGTCACGAAAGCTTCAAATCTAGATGCTGTCCAGTCCAGCACACGAGTTGATATAAGTAATATTTAAAAATACTTTTTTTTCCAACACGCTTTAATGAAATGTACCGTTCTCGTAATGGCAGAACTCCACGACTCTAGGAAATGGCCCCGAAGCGTGCCATAACGTAAGGGACCGTGGTGATTTACAACCAACGTCAGTTCGGCGTGAGCAATTAGACCCAAGCCGAAACATAACATATTAAAAAGATTATTTTTAAATATATTTTTAAAAATGATAGAATATAATATTGTCATCAGTATGACATAAGTATACCAAGTTTGCAGTCGATACCACATTGGGAAGTGGGTTAAAATGAAGTTACAAGATTTGAGGATACGACATTGTGAGTTAAATTAAAGCGTGTAATAAAATATAAATTATTAGTATTAGTGATCGTAGCGAACTGGCTGCTGGCAAGGCCATTGGGTCGCGTTATTACGAAATTTGCCTCTGGCGTATCAATTTCTAAATACAAAGCGCGCGTTAAATATCGATTTAAAGCTTTCGTGACTGCAGGGATTCATCTTCTTGGTTCTTTCGTAAAGTCACGTAGAAGGGAAATAATAAAATAATAAAAATAAAACATAATAAAATGACGCTGTCTTCCCGACAGACCTGTTCTTCACCTGAGGACGGCTGCTTGCGTTGTGGCCGAAACGTCGTGATAATTATTTGATGTTTTATTTTTATTATTTCCCTTCTACGCGACTTTACCGAAAGAACCAAGAAGAAAACGCGAAATGTCGTGCCACAAAATCGCGTAAACCGAGGATTGCCAGAATTCGAATTGTCCACCACGTTCCGAAATAAAAGTGTGAACAGGTCTCCCACTCACCCCCCATCCCCATTCACCAACGCGCACTCACCTGGCTGGACTACGGCCAAACAACTTGCACAACACGTGGAGACAATTATTTATTCCCATACTCAGGCGGTCTATAGACCGCTTGTTAAAGTGGCACGTTACATAAATTCAACAGCCTGAGGGAAGATGGCAATTCCACGTTGATACGATCATTGTCAATACACAAACACACCGAGGTAACACAAGCGGTCGTATGTTTTGCCTTGTAAACGTAACATGTTTTGTCCAAGATGGACGTGAATATTAGAAACGCAACTTCGTTATGAATTCTAGATTTGAAGCTTTCGTGGCTGCAAAGATTCATACTCTTATGTTTTGTCGGTAAAGTCAATTTAGCTGTGACGGTCCCACCTGTTGACGGAGACTTGTGTTGCCTCCGAAACGTCGTGATTTATCATTTTATTTCTATTTTTTTTATTTATTTTTACGTTCGTTATGAATCTCCCCACACGGCGATGGCGAAGTGATATTTGAACAAAGTCCTGGGGTCCCGCCAGATTCTCACCAACGCACGCTGAACAATCTAATTGTATATTCACATACAAGCACCTTCACTCGAGGCGCTTGACATTGTTTATAAAATGAAATAGGTGACAATTTAATCATTTCGAGGGCAGTGAAGAGAACCAAAAATATGTATTTAGACTGCAGGAGGAATCCGATGAGCTATAAAGCTCTTTGTCACACAGGCTCAGAACGTTACAATACAAAACAAAAACAAGGAGTGCAAAGTCTAGGAAAGGTAAGCAAATCACCAAATCTATACAACTAAACTATGTTACTTTACCAGCTAAAACTCAGAGTTTAATATTTAAAGCAGCGACCCGGCGGCGAGGTCGTCCAGTTGTGAACATTTCCACGTCCACAGCCACTGCGGGTTGAAGACCTAAGAGTCGATAATCATTACATTTATCAGCTAAATCGATAACCCCCTCACCAAGCCCGCCGGTGATTTCCCCGCTAAAATCGAGCACGAGTCGCTCCTTGAGGCAGATGGAAATTCCACATTCCGATGGCGGCGGGTTGATGGGTTGTTCATCCACTGCACAACCAATGTTGAGGGGAACACAAGCGGGTGTTTGTGTGTGTGTTTGTGTGTTTGTTTGTGTGTTTGTGGTGAATATAGCACGGATAGCATGGAGTGTTAATGTCCACGCGAACGTGAAATACATCATCACGAGTTCACTCGACTGAAGGGAAGGAACCGGCTAAAGCCTGACGTAGGCCCGAGTTGCCGTCAGACTTTAGTTTAGATCGATTTTACTCATTTCCGTGGTAAAACGAGGAGAACCGATTCATCTCGGTCGATACATTTTGATTTTAGATGTAAGAGCGCGGGTGAAGTGGAGTACAACTCACTCTGTGCCACTCCGAGCCGCCGAGGATTCAAACTGAACGTGGAATCACAAACATGACGCTCACGGGAGAAACCAATTGAGCACAGGGTGAGGGGGCGCGCGGAAATTATTACTAATTAAAGCAGCTATTTATTACGTTATTTACCAGTTTAAAATAATCATTAATCTCTTTTTATATATTAAACTTTTATCGATGTTTTTATTAAGCCACGTAAGACGTTTTAATCTATATACAGAACGCTTTAACCCCTACTCCCCACACACACATTAATGGACTCACCTTGGCGCCTTTAATATCGTCAGTAACGATTCGGTTAACTTATCGATTGCAAATTTATTATTTTACATTTTATCAGTTAATTCATTTGAATTCCATTAAAACCCCCATGTAAGTAAAAAATAAGTATAATATTATAAATAGTACTAAAGTTATCATTCAACAATAAAAAAAACTGGTGATACCTTAGTCGATCATTGCAGGGTGATCGATTCATTAATCGATATAACCTGCTGCCTAAAAGTTGGCCTGAACAATTTGGGGACAATATCTAATTTATTTTTCTGACAGATATTGCGATTTGATTTGAGATTAAAACTTTTTAAGTCAAGCTGTGTAATAGATTTAAAACATGTGATGGAGCATTGCCACACGATACCATCAAAATATGAACTGCTCTAGATATATTCTAATGCAAGAATGAGAACTTAAAATGTATTGCTTCCAACATGTATTTATTAAAATGTTTTAATTGAGATAGAACAATAAAAGGTAGAACAATTGTTAAGTTAAATAAATAAAGTTATAATAATAAAAAATAAAACAATTCCAATCAGAAAGTAATAGGACTTTTTCAAATCTCAAATAATCGCAGCCTTTGCGATTTGCTAATCGCTTTGCTTCAAATTGCGATTTCGATTTGAAATCGATTAGTCGTTCAGCCCGACTTGGAAGTGCGCTACCCATTCGAGAAGGAATCGACAACTGGAATCGATTTCGCCACCCAGAATCATGATACTGGTAGGAACCTCCTGGTTACACCAGCCCACATGGGATTATTGTGTCCGTCCGTCCGTCGTGCAGGGAGGGGCTGGGTGGGGAGGGAGGGGCTGGGTGGGGAGGGAGGGGCTGGGTGGGGAGGGAGGGGAGGGGCTGGGTGGGAGGGGTGGGGCTGGGTGGGGAGGGGCTGGGTGCGGAGGTTGGGGAGGGGCTGTGTGGGGAGGGGGGGACTGGGTGGGGGGTGGGAGGGGCTGGGTGGGGAGGGTGGGGAGGGGCTGTGTGGGGAGGGTGGGGCTGGGTGGGGAGGGAGGGGCTGGGTGGGGAGGGAGGGGCTGGGTGGGGAGGGAGGGGAGGGGCTGGGTGGGAGGGGTGGGGCTGGGTGGGGAGGGGCTGGGTGCGGAGGTTGGGGAGGGGCTGTGTGGGGAGGGTGGGGCTGGGTGGGGGGTGGGAGGGGCTGGGTGGGGAGGGGCTGGTCACCCCGTGGTGCCCTTATAAAACTCAACGTTTAACCTACTCACGCCGGCTTGTGCCTGCCCTCACAGTCGGGCATATTTGCGGAATACACCACGCCGCCGTTGACCCTGCAGGCCATTGACCGAGCAACCCGACGTTCCTACCAGCTCCCTCCGCAGGAATGTGTTTGTTTAGACTCCAGGAGCAATCCGATGAGCTATGAAGCTCTTCGTCACGGGTCTCACATTTAAAGGTACCGCTTGTAGCGTGGCCTCCCTGTTTGGATCTCTTATTTGTGGGTGATTATAAGACGCACCTAGCGTCTTGTGTGTTATTGTAAGCGTCTTATAATCCGGTAGGATGTGTGTGCGTGCAAATATTTAACAAAAACGCAAAGGTGCGCAGTTCAACGTCGCACGCACAACAGCGCTCAGCCTTGCCCAGACCACCAACTCAACGTGAATGAATGTGCGGCCGAAATGTGTCGTTGAGAAAGAACCGATCCAAATAGTTGGTCAAATGTGACCATCATTGCTGATTGACACCGGGCACTGGGTCTTATAATCCCGAGAATATCGTAATATCCAGAATCACGATATTTATTTACACTGGAGGAATAATCCGATAGGCGATAAAGCTCTTTTAATCACATGTCCAGTAGGGGCACGAAGTCAGAGCACTACAGCAACAGTACAGAAACACGATAACAGTGCAAAGTATAAGAAAGCTCAACATATCAGCCGTGAAGTCCTCCGGGGTTTTCCCCTCTAAATTAGAATCAACATCGCGCGTTTAGAGTTATTTAGCTCCTGCTATAAATGTCCACGTGATGGCTGACACCACACCGTGTCACCCCACACGGGTTTCCCGTATTCTTGTACAGGGAAATTGAGTTTTCAGGTCAAATACGGGCAAAACGTGTTTTTGTTTGTGTTTCTCCCTCGTGATGGGACTTTGTAAGATGAACGTCGAGATTTATAACAAAACCACCATTCGCCACTAAGTGGCGGTGACGTCACCACGACGCTTGTGCCAGGCCACGTGCACCTTGAGGCCACGTGAAGAGGGCATGAGGTGACCAACACGGTCTGAGTTGGTCTGCAATCAGGTCTACACCCATAAGGGGTTGACAGGTTTGTGATGATGATGATCCCACTGAAAAATAAGTAATATTTAAAAGTCATTTCTTAAAATTAACCCGTAAAAACAAAGTTTTTCACTATAAATCCTTTATATGCGTGGCATCGGTTTTATTTTATTATTCATTCTGTTTTTCTTGAGTAAGAGTTTCATTTTTATCACATTGGTATTTTAAATAAAATATGAAAAAAAAAATCCTAAAAAGTATAAAATTTTGGAAAACATTTTTCACGAAAATAAATTGTCACGCACAACGAGTCTGTGTGCAAAATGTGAGCTCGATTGGATCACGGGAAGTGGGTTAAAAAACGACCGAAAGATTTGCACGGTCGTAAGCGTGCAAGCAAGTGAACTTAATATAAAGGATTTAAAAAGACGCTTTAATAAATGTACCGTACGAGTAATGGCAAAACTCCACGACTCCACAGCGTAAGGGGCCGTGGTGATTTACAGCCAACGTCAGTTGAGCGTGGACAATTAGAGCCAAGCCGAAACATAACATGTTAAAAATATTGTTTAAAAATATTAATTTTTAATGATAGAATATAGTATTGTCATCAGTATGACATAAGTATACCAAGTTTACAGTCTATACCGCATTGGGAAGTGGGTTAAAATTGAGTTACAAGATTTGAAGATACAACAACAACAGAGTAAGTTAAATAAAAGCGTGTAATAAAAAATCTACGTCACAGCTCAGTGGGGCCTTACCTGGTAAAATAATAAAAAAAACTGTTTAATAGTTAGCATAACGATAGTTTAACTTTTAATTTTGGATGGGGGAGGTAAAACCTCTGACTTGGCACCGCGTTTAACGAAACATCCATTTCTGGAGGTAAATCCTCCGCTGCGTGACATCGCCCGCTGCCTTGGCGACCCGCCCGGCAGCCGCCATGGCCGCATCGGACGGCGGTTCATCTTCATCATCATCATCTTCTTTATCATCATCATCATCGCCGCCGCCTCGCTGCGTCCTCGTCTTCAGCGGGAAGAGGAAGTCGGGCAAGGACTTCGTGACGGACTTGCTGCGCGAAAGGTTCGCGATGACTCCGGCCACGACTCGAGCAAACATTCAACAACATCGCTTCGTGTGGACGGACTTGTGTTGTTGTTGTTGTTGTTCTGTGTTTGTTGTTGGTTGTTGTTGGTGGTGGCTTGCTCTCCACCCCCCACATACACCGCCTCGTCCAGCAGTTGGATGGATCGCGGCCTACGAAACATAACGTGTAAAAAAGATGGTTTAAAACCATTCGTGTTGCGTTGACCACCAGCAGCAGCCAGGGCCTTTCGCCACCAATGTTACAACATTCGTAATAGAGGTGGTGGTGGTGGTGGTTGTGGTGGTGGTGGTTGTGGTTGTTGTTGTTGGGTGAGATCGCCTCGGTGCGAACGCGTCGTAACCCCCCCTCCACCTGGAAGCGCATTTATTAAGTTAATGCACCTTACACAATCTAGATTTGAAGCTTTCGTGACTGCAAGGATTCATACGCTTAGGTTTTTTCGGTAAAGTCACGTAGGTAAAAATAAATAATATTAATAATATAATAAAATAATATTTGTATTATTTACTTTTACCTACGTGACTTTACCGAAAAAAACTAAGAGTACACCTTACACAATTCCTCATAGAGGAAACACGTGCTAATTAACTGATTACTAATCTATGATTTAATTACAATCGCCGCCTCTGATCTCTGCTCCTGATGGGTTCAGTGACGTCACCCTGCTGCTGCTGCTGCCCCATTTAAGAGCTGAAGCAGGCGGATGGCTTCACTGTTCGTGCTACTCAGATTGTAAATGTTGTGTATTTACTCTCCAACACACCGGTGGGCACGAGTAGTAACTACTGTGATTGGCGCGTTGTTTACGTGACACTTCCCTTGCTAACTGACCGTGTCGGGTGGTGGAGGGTTACGACACAACGCGGGCAAGTATGGTCAAGTGAACCTGCAGGAGGCAACCCGCAAGCCCCCCCGGTTGGAGATGCAAACATCGCGGGTAGCCCCACGCGTGCCTCCGACCCCGAATCTCGTCGGATTCCTCACGAGCCAAGCAGGAGATTGGAGGCTGGATGACATTGCTTTGTTGCTATAGGCCAGAGAGCTATGGGCGGCAGAGGGGCAGGGCAGCAACAACCATCGCTTTCCCGTGCCCCTGTGTGTAACGGTGCTTCATACCGCGTCAACCCACACAGCGTTGGTGTACGGTGATTTTTTTCTGCAATATTTTGCTGACTTTTCTTGGATTTTCTGTTTGCACTTAGTCACATATTCACTTTAAGATGTTTTTTGTTCATGTTTTTGTTTGTTGCGGTTGCACCCGATTCAAGAGCCGAATGGCTCACAGGGCTATACCTAATAAATGAACTTGAAATGAACTTAAACTTGTACAGGGGAATCGAGTTCTAAGGTCCATACGACGTTGCCTTGGCGTTAGCGAGTTCGCCACTTGGTGCAGAGGCTCACGGTTGTGTTCCAGCGGCCGCCCTGGTGACACCAGCGGGGCGGTGGTGGCCATGCACGCCTCTCATCCACCGCTGTGCGGGCCACGGGATGGCACAAATGTTGTGTCGAGGAGCCATACCCTGACTCGCCAGCAGAAGGCAGTACAAGCAAGCGGACTTGTCCCCGTCTGTTTTCATCTGTACGGGAATCGAGCGTTGCCCCGCGCCGGTTTGCGCGCGTGGATTTTGTCCGGGGTGCTCCGGTTTCCTTCCACATGCAGTCACTCATGAATTGTCTGAAAACATCTTCATACAGAGGCATGCCTGTCAACCCAGACGGTTTGCCCTTATTATTGGACAGGGAAATTGAGCTTTTAGGTCCATACGGCATACAGCCGATTCTCCCTTGTGAGGGGACTTTGCAGGATGAACGTTGAGATGTATAAGGGCACGGGGTGACCAATAAGCTCTGGTGTGGTCTGTGATAAGGTCGGCCGGCACTTGTGTTGTGGTTATTGCAAACATGATCCCTTGTATAAAGGTGTCAGTTTTTGTACCAGTTGAAAGGGTAAAAACCTATTACTAAGGTATGGTATTTATACTCTCCCCACGTTTGTGCTGCTCCCCACGCTTCACCGGCGTGGTGAAGTATGGCCAGATGACTGCTCGGCCACCCTCACGGCCATGGCAGCGTCAGGAGACCATCATCCAGCGGGCTACGTTGCTCTGGTAATTAATGAATGCATTAATTTATCTGGTTAATTAAAGCTGGCCTATTTAAGACCGGCAGTGGAAATTCCACGTTCCCATGGTGGGGGGGGGGGGGGGGGGCAAACTGCACATAACAGCCGCTGTTGACTCCCCCTACAAAGTAGGAACTTTCTGACCCAAGGTATTCGCTCGTTCTCCTAGAGAGAGGGATGACTAAAAAGGGCGCAAGGAGGACAGCACAGACCGGCGGGAAGTCAGCAGCAGCCGGACAGACGGTGTGAGACTTCACTACCTGCCATCCTCTACATACGAAGATGCTTTCCGCCAATTAATGAGTGACTACACATGGGAGAAAACCGGAGCACCCGAGAGAAAATACACGCGCGCGAAGGGAAGGAGCAACACTCCATTCCTCTACAGATTAAAACAGATGGAGACACGTCCGCTTGCTGTACTGCCTTCTTCTGGCTCCTCAGCAAAACATTTGTGCAATCCACCAACCCTCGTCGCCCGCACAGTGGTGGATTAGAGGCATGCATAGCCACCACCGCCCAGCTGGCGTAACCAGGGTGGCTGCTGGATTCCAACCACGAACGCCTGCACCAAATTTGCAAACTCGCTAACACTAAGCAATGTCATAATTTGACAGGGCGCTGTCGGTTGTGAGATGTTAACTACCTCGCCTGGTATACAGGAGGTCGTGGGTTCGATCCCGACCCTGACTCTATATATGGAGCTTGCATGTTCTCCTCGTGGTAGCGTGGATTTTTCTGCAAGTCCTCCGTTTTTTTCCTCCACATTTACAATTAACATGCGTTTCGAGTGTTTGGATGATACAAAATGTCCACGTGATCAGCCACTTCATTTGTGGCCAGGTTGCTTCTGATAAAGAGCTACATATCTCAGTGGGCCTTACCGAGTAAAATAAAAAATAGTTCGTAGTAGTTTTTATAATTTCAGCATCATTCGTTCGGCACAATTTTAAATGATTGTGAATTATAATGATTGCTAATTTTTTATTGTATTGTAATTGTTGCGTATGTAATTAAAAGTTGACGCGTATCAATTTTACATTTATATATTACGCTGGTCCTTAGTGCACTGAGCTGGGAGCCTGGTGCAACCCAAACCACGGCCAACATCAGTGACGAGTGACATCCGTGCCGTGGAATCTGAAAAACCACCACGTGGAAGTTGTGGTTGGAGGGAGAGAGGAGGGCGTGGGTTGTAAATGGATGAACGCAGCCACCAAAAATATATCTGATGAAATAATTAGAAATATATAATGTGATCATTAGAAATATTTAAAAATATATCTGATGGAATAATTAGAAATATATAATGTAATCATTAGAAATATCTAAAAATATATCTGATGAAATCATTAGAAATATCTAAATATTTCTGATGAAATCATCAGAAATATATAATGTAATCATTAGAAATATCTAAAAATATATCTGATGAAATCATCAGAAATATATAAATATATCTGATGAAATAATTAGAAATATATAAATATATATGATGGAATAATTCGAAATATATAATGTAATCATTAGAAATATCTCCAAATATATCTGATGAAACCATTAGAAATATATAAATATGTATTATTAAATAATTAGAAATATATAAATATGTAGTGACACACTTCGGAGACGGGGATCGTTAAGGCACCTTTATTTTCACACGTCAGGGAACTACAAACGCCCGAAGTGCTTACACACTAGTCACATCTGTCTCATTCGACGGCACTAGCTAGTCCAGTTGGCAGGCTGTCGAGCTAGCGGCGTCTAGGATGGCTGAGACGCTAGTGACGGGGATGACGAGGGGATCCACTTTCAGCAACAGCCCCGGGGTGGGCCCCCTTCTACCCTCCCGGCGTGGCCTCGCT
Source organism: Lethenteron reissneri (assembly GCF_015708825.2). Taxonomy (NCBI): domain Eukaryota; kingdom Metazoa; phylum Chordata; class Hyperoartia; order Petromyzontiformes; family Petromyzontidae; genus Lethenteron; species Lethenteron reissneri. Next base: position 10,592,517 of record NC_083828.1, on the reverse strand, counting down.
CCACTCTCGCCGTGCCCCCTTCCTGGAACCCACTTGCAAGTTCCCTGGCTTCCAAATGGACCCCTTCCTGAGCGTCTCTTGAGTTCTTGTCACCCCCATATATACTCTCTCTGCTGACGTGTGTCCTGCCCTCTGCTGTCAGTACCACTTTTCCGTCAGCAGCCAGAGTTATTAAACTACACATATAAAAATGTATCTCATGAAATCGATAGAAAAGCACTCTGGGAAACGGCCGATAGAAAATATGCATTACACGTGAACCACATGTGTCTCAGACAATGATATCTCACAATCTAGTTTTGATTGGTATGCACTGCACTATCAACCCGGTGATCTGGGTTCTTAGTTCCTGCCCACGGCTAACGTCACTTGGTGCGTAACCACATGATGAGCTCTGGTTCTGGGCTCCCCCTGCCATCCCCCCCCCCCACCTTCAATAACTCCCACTAACCGTTGTGGTGAAGTATGGAGAATAATGCCCAAGACCAACACATTGTGCTTTGAGCTGCGTTTTGTGTTTAGTTGTTTGTCCTTCCCCACACCTCCCATGAGCACGGTTGGTTACGTATGGTGCGAAAGAAGTTAAACAGACACACGTACGTATATCACTGTTACGATTTATTTTGTGGATTGGAATCGGTGGAATTGCCCAAATTGATTGGGTGTCTTATGCAGTATATATTTGTCTACAAGCAAATCATCCGGAATGCACCCAATCTCATGAAAACTCGCAACCTAAGCCGAGTAGAGCCTGCACAGTGCTTGAATGGGCAATCAAAGTGCATTACAGTTTGAGTTTGACATCGGCCTACTGTTGTGGGCAAGCAGAGGGCATCGTGGCAAAATCCATTGATGTCGTGCTTCTGTGCTCCCAACGTCTTTGCCAGCGTGGTGAAGTGTGGTCGAATAGCTCGCACGACCCAGCATGGGGAGGCCCTAATCCTGCAGTGCATTGACAGGAGGGCTGCCCGTGTACGTGAGTGGCGGTGGATCGTAGCAGAGGTAAAAAATTAGGGTGATTAAAATCATTGGCCGGATTGCATGTGTGTATGTTGAACTTCTTTCGCACCGTATGTAGCCAACCGTGCTAATCGGAGGTGCGGGGGGAAAGGACAAATGAAACGCAAAAAGCAGTTCTAAAGAAATGAGCTTTCAATCGAGATTATTTAAAAGTGCGTTGCTCCAGTGGCTTCCTAATATGAAAAAGAAGAGCGTTCCAGACGGCCGGTAACAGTCCTTGTTTGATGGCTAGCCAAAAGCTGCTGCGAAGATCATCGGAGTTCACCTGCTGGTTTATGCTCCTTGACGGGATCATCAAGGTACCGTGGTTCATTTGTGGCGAGCACTTTGTGTGTAACGAGTGCGACCTCATCATAACGTGTTCGTTCGGCAACCGGAAGCCAATGCAGCTCGGCGAGCACTGGACAGAAATGGGTCAATCCACTGCTGCATGAAGGCCTCCCGTAGTTGCCGCCACCTCTCGCGATCCTTTGATGCAACAACATCTGCACGCGAACTAATCTCGCCATCTCCTTGGCAGACATCCGCTCGGAAGCGTAAAAGTAACCCTGGTTTTCCAAAATGCAAATCGTTCCCCCGAAACCGACTGTAGAATAGAAAACAACTGTGCAGGTGGCGTGGGAGGCCACGGTAGTTTGTGTGTAAGTGATTGCCGTTGCAAAAAAATGCGTCCGATGGTAACGATTGGAAAGACATTTGAGCCAACGCAACTTTATTGAGAAAAATGCCGATGGAAAAAATCTTGCGGCCTGCCGCATTTCATAAGAAGGTGAAATGTGAGCCACACATTTGACCATTTTAACATTCTAAAATCTGTAATCCGTGTCCTTCAGGTTAAACTATGTATCTGGTGATGATGATGATGGTGCTGCTCCTGCTGCCTTGTCAGTGGTGCGCAATCGACAACAACAGCAGCAGCAACAACAACAACAAAACTCAATACATTCGTCAATGACAACACCGCGTGGCCTTAAACGAAGAGGTTGCGTTTGCCTTGTCGTCTTGTTCCTGCCAGTGCCTCTCTTCCTGCGATTCTGGCAAATCGCCCGATGATGCTGGATGTGATTACCAGGGAAACTTCGTACTACTCAAATTGTAAATGTTGTGGATTTACTCTCCAATACACTGGTGTGCTGAAGTAGTAACTACACTATACACGACTACACACTACTCTATACAATACACTATACTAGTAACTATTTGGCGTTTTGTTTACGTGACAAATCCCTTACCATTGGCTGTGTCGGGTGGTGGAGGGTTAGGACGCATTTATACGTATGCAATCTAATCCAAAAACATTTGTGAATAATATTGGTCGCGAAAGCCTGCAACGTGTTAAACTTTGATTCTCCGTTCACAGAAAAAAATAATTGCATTCTCATCACGCCCCACAGTGCAAACAAGTGGCACTCTGCAGCCCTTACCTATCCACTCTGTCTCTCTGTCTACTGGCAGCCTCTCTATATACCATGAAGAAGGGCCTTTGCCCAAAACGTCACCTATTTTTTTTCCCCTTTAAGGCGACACACAAATAACACATGCCAGGTAAAGGTACGTGCTTATGAAGAAGGCTATTGCCTGAAAAGTTGCCGGTGATATATTCTTTTCTTATTTTAAGGCCACAAATACAAAGATCCCCCGTCTAGCCTGAACAGACTGTTGGGGCAAAAGCTGTTAGCGAGCACCTATGAAGACCGCTGCAGCACACGAGGAGTTGAGTGGCCAGCACCGTACACATGCTCGCACGCTCACGCGGGCGCATGTGCCGAGTTATTCTGGGTTTGAGCACGTAGGTGTCACGTCAATCAAGCCCATAACCATCCACCGCCAGACAAAGCCAGCAGGGAAATTTTGTTAATTGCCAAACATTTATAAGAACTGGTTTTACCCCTTCCTGGCAAAACAAGTGTCAAGATGTTCAAACCCCAAACAGAAACATTTTACAAGGAATCATGTCTGCATTAACCACACATTCAAACAAATACAAGGTAAAAACCTTTTCTTATACTTTACTGGCAAGTAAGGTCCCATGTTGGCAAACTTGAGCGTGGGCTTTTCCTACGTAACCGGTTTTTTGCTGAAAAACAAAATCCATGGGCGCGTTCGCCCGCGACGCGACGTCTCGATTTAATCTCGCCATGTCGGGTGGTGGAGGGTGCACGGCTGTAGTTAGCATGAGGGCCCGTCGACATTGCCCACACGATCAAAACCAGAGGACGTCCAATTGAGAGAACGCACGAGCTCCACACGGAAAGGCTCCCGAGTCAGAATTCGAAACGAGTCGCGAGTGTCGCCGCTGTGCCATCCTTGATGTGGCGCGGTGGCTAGGAGATGTTGACTCCCTCGCCTGGTATGCAGGAGGGCGTGGGTTCGATCCTCACCCTGACGCCTGCTGCTGTATATTTGTAGTTTGCGTCTCTCTTATCATCATCATCACGGTGGCTAGATGTTGACTACCTCGCCTGGTATGCAGGAGGTCGTGGGTCCGATCCCAACCCTGTCGCCTGCTGTATATTTGGAGTTTGCGTCTCTCTCATCATCATCACGGTGGCTAGGAGATGTTAACTACCTCGCCTGGTATGCAGGAGGTCGTGGGTTCGATCCTCACCCTGATGCCTGCTGCCTGTATATTTAGAGTTGGTTTCTCTCTCTCTCTCCATGTATTTGTTTCCGAGTCCTCCAGTTTTTCCCTCCACATTTAGAATCGACATCCCGCGTTTAGAGTATTTGGACGCTCTAAATGATAAGCCACTTTGTTGAGCTATCATTTGTGATAGCCAGGTCGCGTCTGAAAAAGAGCTATACAGCTCAGTGGCGCCTTACTTGCCAAGATAAAGCAAGGTTTTGTAGTTATCTGGCCCTGCTGGGGAATCTTTGTCTCGGCTGTTCACCAAACCGTAAGCGCCGCGTTGCGTTTCTTGTTCTCGTTGCAGGCTGGGAGAAGACGTGTGTGCGATCCTGCGACTGTCTGGACCGCTGAAGAGCCAGTTCGCCAAGGTGAGTTCACTCGAGGGCGCTGGCTCTCATTGCTCGATCAAGTGGGGGGGGGAAAGGAGGGGGGGGGGCGAATGTCGAGAGAAGCCGCAGCCAAAGTGAGTTCTCTCCCATGGCACCAACGCCTTCATCCTGCAGCGGATTGACAAAAGGCCTGTGAAGTATATTTTTGCGCTACTGTTTTCAAGGGATACCGTAGAACGGTGGCTAGGAGATGTTAACTACCTCGCCTGGTGTACAGGAGGTCGTGGGTTTCGATCCCCACCCTGACACTTTCTGTAAATTTGGAGTTTGCGTGTTCTCCCCGTAGTCATGTGGATGTTTCTCCTGGCACTGCATTTCCCCTCCACATGTCGAATCTACATCACGCGTTTAGAGCATTTGGCAGCTCTAAATTTCGACATGTTAAGTCACTTCGTTGAGCTACCGCTGGTGACCAGGTCGCTTCTGAAAAAGAGCTATAGTTCCTTGGACCTTACTGAGTAAAATAAAAACAGTGTAGTTTTTAGTTTAACTGCCACAGCGGTTGTAGTGCTCGCAAGTACTGAGCTTGCGATCCAGAGGTCTCCGGTTCGATTCCGTCTCCCCGTGTGGCAGTTGAAACAATAGGAGCCATCTTCTTGCTTCTCCACATCGCCCCACTCCACCGCCCCTCTGTCTAGCGAGCAGGAGAATTGAGTTTAGCACCAAAGTCGATCAGCAGGTCGCTTGCGGTGGCGGTGAAGTGTGGGCCCCTCTGACCGCTGCCAAGACATACCAGCCAGCGTGGAAGAGTAGGCCAAATACCCACTAGAGTGGCTGTCGAGAGCTCTCTCTGGTGGTCGCCCTTCCACCAGTAAAGCCGGCGCTGACCGCATTGATGGTTGTCTACTTAAGAAGCCGCGTCAGCTGACACGGTTGTTCCGACTTCGTCTATCTTGTCCCGAGTGTCGACCTGCTGCTCAATGTGGTTGTGAGCATTGCTCTTCAAGTCGCCGTTGAGCGAGCTGAAACGTTAACATTCGGCGCGTTTCTGCACCAAGCGACAACTTTATTTGGCTGTGGCGGGTCAGTGGCGGGGGGGAGTGGGGGTCTTTGCGACATACATTTGGTCCAGATCGTTACGTGGCCTAACCCAAAAACCAATTGTGAATCATGACATCGGCTGTGAGAAGCTACTCGGAGTTCATAATAGAGGTTTTTGGGATTAAATCGCGTAAATTTATAAATGTGTCGTTAAACCCGCCACCACCCGATTTAGCAAGGTTTGTCACGTAAACAGAACGTGGCCAATTCGTCACTCTCAACATTTACATTCTGAGTACGATGTTTCGCCAGTAATTACAACCGGCTTCATCTCGGTGTCAAATGACCGCATCGATTTATACCTCAACGATTGTCTGCACCACGCGACCCAGTTCCCAGTCTGTGCTAACGCCGCGTTATCCCACCCCGTGTCACGATTCGTTATTTTGTTATTTATTTATTTTACGAATCTAACCGAACGGGCCGCATTACCCTGCCGTGCGCGGGAGAAACCCCGATGAGCGTGGGTGGACGGAGCCGATGGAAGGACGGGCGGCGCTGTTTGCGGCAGGAGCACCAGCTGGAGCTGGACAAGCTGCTGGACGCGAGCGACTACAAGGAGCGCTACCGGGGGGACATGATCCGCTGGGGCGAGGCTCGTCGGTCCGCCGACCCCGGCTTCTTCTGTCGACTGGCGACGCAAAGCGACGGGGCGCGGTGCCCCGTGTGGGTGAGGAACCCGGCCCGCCGGTGCCGCCGCAAACACCGCCGCGACGACCACCGCCACCACCGCGAACACCACAACACCGCCACCAACACCGCCACCAACACCGTCACCAACACCGCCACCAACACCGTCACCAACACCGCCATCAACACCATGGCCATTGCCAACACCGCCGCCACGACCACCGCCACCAACACCACCGCCAACACCGCCACCAACACCGCCGCCACGACCACCGCGAACACCACTACCGCCATGGCCATTGCCAACACGGCACCTCCTCGCTACCGACGGCTTTCAGCCACATCTTTCCGCCGGTTCCCGCAGCTGATGCACGGTCGCCACGCAGCCACCTCCCAAGCTCTGCCCTGACGGTCTCATCCCGCCCATCTGGCCTTAGGCCTTCTCTTCCCCTTGGCGTCCGGGCTCGTTGGAGACCGCTCCAACACCCGTCACGGCAATCGCCCCTCCCCCCGCCCCCTGTCCTGCACACACGCGTCCCACCCAGTTCAGCCGCTCCGGCTAACACCGCGGTTTTGCTGAATATTCACCGTGAAAATTTATTGCGCGCCATCCGATTCACAGTGGACGCAAACCTGTCAACCCCTTAGCAGTGTCTCCTTATTACAGACAAATTCAGACCTTATTGGTCACCCCGTGCCCTTATAAATCTCAACGTTCATCCTACAAAGTCCCATCACAAGGGAGAAACACAAACATATAGACATTTTTTTCCCCGTCTTGAAACGGCTGTACGCCGTACGGACCTGAAAAACGCAATTTCCCTGTACAAGTTGTACAAGAATACGGGTTAAACCGTATGGGTTGACACGGTATGTGGACGCCAAATATCCTGCGGTGTCAAAGAGTGGGCCCTCGTGTGCCCGCATCTCGCTCTAAATCTTCGCCAAATGTTGAATATTACGCCGCAAATCAAAGCTCACCTTATCTCCATTGCCCATTCCCGCGTCCTCCCCTTCCCTCCCCCCCCCCCCCCCTCCTAGGCACCCTCGATCTTGGTCACCTGTTCCTCATTCCTTGCGCTCCCCTGCCATCTGAATCACTTCTCTGTTTGTCCCGTTTTTGTTTTCGTAATGTTAAGCGCCGCCTCTTCATCGGAGGCGCTCTTCATCGGAGGCGCTCTGTAAAGTGTTAACGCACAAGCAGCAGGAGCAATCATCGCCTCCCACCGCAAAACCTCGGCAAGACCCTGCCACTAGAAGATGCACGAAACTCGGCTGGGCGTACCCTGCGTAGACAAGCAGTAATATAGCAACAGCAATAACAACGGCAACGATAATAGTGAGTTGAACACGTAGTAGGCTTCCGCGACCAATGTTATCAATCCTAAAGGTTGTGCCCGATGAAGCCGGTTGTCATGGGCAGCTAAACGTCACAATACTCATACGGTAAATGTTGTGGGTTTACTCTCCAACGCAGCCGGTTAGTGCTGAAGGAGTAACCAATTTGGCGCGTTGTGTTCACGTGACAAACCTTACTAATTGGCTTTGTCGGGTGGCATGTGTGTATGTTGAACTTGTTTTTCACCGTACGTGGCCAACCGTGCTAGCGTACGTATGTATGTGGAACTTAGCCAACCTTGCTAAAGTACGTATGTATGTTGAACTTAGCCAACCTTGCTAAAGTACGTATGTATGTGGAACTTAGCCAACCTTGCTAAAGTACGTATGTATGTGGAACTTCTTTCGCACCGTTATAGCCAAACGTGCTTATCGGAGGCGTTGATGGCTGGCGGGTTAACGGCACATTCATATTTACGCGATCTAACCCAACAACAAAAAAACCGTTATTGCGTTTGGCAACGACTACAACAACAACGATGATGACTAACGAGGGGTCGTTCTTTTGGTTCTCACGCCGCTAGAGAGAAATCGTTTTCCCTGCAACGGCTCCGGCGCTTTTGCCACTCCCCGAGTTGCAGGACAGCTTCGGGCTTTCTCGTTCAACAAGAAACAAGATTCCTCCACCACCACGACCCCCGCCCAGCACGTTGAGAATGTTAACAAAACAAAAACACGCCGAGATTTCCTGGCCCCTCACGCGATTACCGTAATATCTCCCCCCCCCCCCCCCCCACCACGGCCACGATGCAAAGTCGTGGCCGTGGGGGGTAGTGGCGGTGATGCTCGTGCTTGGAGTTTCTGGTTTTGTCCCCAATTTCCCAACATTGTTTTGGCTCCCGTCTCGTCGTCTCCGGTGTTGTGATGTCGTGGCGGTTGGCCCCCTTGGCAGAGGCGGGACTCGAAAACGTTCTGGGCGGCAGGATGTTGGCAGAAGTGGCAGTAAGAGGCGTGCCTCGCACCAAGAAATGCCTGGGTCCGATTCCCGACTCTTTATGAGTGGACTTTGTATGATCTCCCCCTGTTCTGCAGAGTGAGTGGAGTTTGTATGATCTCCCCCTGTTTTACAGAGTGAATGTGAGTGGAGTTGGTATGATCTCCCCCTATTATACAGAGTGAGAGTGAGTGGAGTTTGTATGATCTCCCCCTGTTCTGCAGAGTGAGTGGAGTTTGTATGATCTCCCCCTGTTCTGTAGAGTGAGTGGAGTTTGTATGATCTCCCCCTGTGCTACAGAGTGGGTAGAGTTTGTATGATCTCCCCCTGTTCTGCAGAGTGAGTGGAGTTTGTATGATCTCCCCCTGTTCTGTAGAGTGAGTGGAGTTTGTATGATCTCCCCCTGTTCTGCAGAGTGAGAGTGAGTGGAGTTTGTATGATCTCCCCCTGTTCTGCAGAGTGAGTGGAGTTTGTATGATCTCCCCCTGTTCTGCAGAGTGAGTGGAGTTTGTATGATCTCCGCCTGTTCTACAGAGTGAGTGAGTGAGTGGAGTTTGTATGATCTCCCCCTGTTCTGCAGAGTGAGAGTGAGTGTAGTTTGTATGATCTCCCCCTGTTCTGCAGTGAGTGAGTGGAGTTTGTATGATCTCCTCCTGTTCTACAGAGTGAGTGAGTGGAGTTTGTATGATCTCCTCCTGTTCTACAGAGTGAGTGAGTGGAGTTTGGATGATCTCCCCCTGTTGTACAGAGTGAGTGAGTGGAGTTTGTATGATCTCCCCCTGTTCTGCAGAGTGAGAGTGAGTGGAGTTTGTATGATCTCCTCCTGTTCTACAGAGTGAGTGAGTGGAGTTTGGATGATCTCCCCCTGTTGTACAGAGTGAGTGAGTGGAGTTTGTATGATCTCCCCCTGTTCTGCAGAGTGAGAGTGAGTGGAGTTTGTATGATCTCCCCCTGTTCTACAGAGTGAGTGGAGTTTGTATGATCTCCCCCTGTTCTGCAGAGTGAGAGCGAGTGGAGTTTGTATGATCTCCCCCTGTTCTACAGAGTGAGTGGAGTTTGTATGATCTCCCCCTGTTCTACAGAGTGAGTGGAGTTTGTATATTCCATCCCTGTTCTGCAGAGTGAGAGTGAGTGGAGTTTGTATGATCTCCCCCTGTTCTACAGAGTGAGTGGAGTTTGTATATTCCATCCCTGTTCTACAGAGTGAGTGAGTGGAGTTTGTATGATCTCCCCCTGTTCTACAGAGTGAGTGGAGTTTGTATGATCTCTTCTTGTTCTACAGAGTGAGAGTGAGTGGAGTTTGTATGATCCCCCCCTGTTCTACAGAGTGAGTGGAGTTTGTATGATCTCCCCTTGTTCTACAGAGTGAGTGGAGTTTGTATGATCTCCCCCTGTTCTACAGAGTGAGTGGAGTTTGTATGATCTCCCCCTGTTCTACAGAGTGAGTGGAGTTTGTATGATCTCCCCCTGGTCTACAGAGTGAGAGTGAGTGGAGTTTGTATATTCCACCCCTGTTCTACAGAGTGAGTGAGTGGAGTTTGTATGATCTCCCCCTGTTCTACAGAGTGAGTGGAGTTTGTATGATCTCCCCTTGTTCTACAGAGTGAGTGGAGTTTGTATGATCTCCCCCTGTTCTACAGAGTGAGTGGAGTTTGTATGATCTCCTCCTGTTCTACAGAGTGAGTGGAGTTTGTATGATCCACCCCTGTTCTGCAGAGTGAGAGTGAGTGGAGTTTGTATGATCTCCCCTTGTTCTACAGAGTGAGTGGAGTTTGTATGATCTCCCCCTGTTCTACAGAGTGAGTGGAGTTTGTATGATCTCCTCCTGTTCTACAGAGTGAGTGGAGTTTGTATGATCCACCCCTGTTCTGCAGAGTGAGAGTGAGTGGAGTTTGTATGATCTTCTCCTATTCTGCAGTGAGTGAGTGGAGTCTCTACATTCTCTCCACCTGTTCTGTACCGTTTGAATGTTACATTTCACATCGTCTCCCCCCTCCTCCACCACCACCTGCCCCTGATCCACTCCTCTGACTTTGTGCATCGGCATAAGCCTTAAACGTCGAGCTTTGACGCTCGTGGCGCTAACAGACGCAGACGGCGCTAACAGACGCACGCGGCGCTAACAGACGCACGTGGCGCTAACAGACGCACGTGCATGCACGTGGTCGGTGGGGGGGGGAGAGGGGATTTACGCAGAAAGGAAGCGCGGTTGGCGTGAGAGTTGATGGCTGATTTATCGAAGCGAGGTCCTTCCTGCGCCAGCGTTAGGACGGACTGGGAACTGGGTCACGTGATGACGTGTGCGCGCTCAGCTGCTGCTGGGAAGTCTGCTGCAGGAGGAGGTAGCTGCTGCCGCGACCAGCGATGGGGGGGGCCCCCTCTTGGGGTTGTCGAACGACGGGGTCGGCAGTAAACCCCGGTGCGCATTTTCAGAATCGGTTGCCCCCCCCCCCCATTCCCCCACCGTTCCGTGAGTCAGGATCCGGCCACCGATGATTCCGGTGGAAAGTTGGGTTGGTGCCGAACACGCTTGGCATGTGCGTGTGTATGTTGAACTTGAGCACCGCACGTAGCCGTGCTAATCGGAGGTGCGTGTAGATGTACGCCGCTGAGAATGAAGTTCACAGTGCGGTGCATTCACCACTTAGCCACCGACGGTCTCACCACTGGGCCACTGTCTCTTCCACTGTGGGTGTCTGTGTGAGTCTGTGTATTTCTTCGGGAGCCTATGGGTGTCTATGTGAGTCTGGATCTCTCCGTGAGCCTATGGGTGTCTATGGGAGTCTGGGTCTGGACGTGAGCCTATGTGAGTCTGTGTATCTACGTGAGCCTATGGGTGTCTATGTGAGTCTGGGTCTGGATGTGAGCCTATGTGAGTCTGGGTCTCGACGTGAGCCTATGGGTGTCTATGTGAGTCTGTGTCTCGATGTGAGCCTATTGGTGTCTATGTGAGTCTGTGAGTCTGTGTGTCTCTATGTGCGTGGACTGTGGTTTGAGGTTAGCAACCACAGTCGCTCTCGGGGTCAGTTCTCATTGTCCATCAGTGGAACAGAGAGAGCGGCACAGGGGTTAGATCATCGGTGGCTGAGTGGTGAGTGCGCTGCACCCCCCCCCTTCCCCCACTGGGCCTCCCCAAGGTGGACTCAGCCTTAAATGAGTACCTGATATGGTTGTACAAACGTTGGCACACAAAGGGTAGCCAGACGTGGTGCTGACTGCACCCCACCGCACCCCACACCACCTCATGCCTCTTTATAGGTGCTCACTAACATCTCTTGCTGAAAAGTCTCCACTGAACATCTCCGTCCGCGTCCATACATGTGTATGCCATGCGCTTGTGTGTGCGCGCGTGTGTGTGCGTGTGTGTGTGTGCGCGTGTGCGTGTGTGTGCGTGTGTGTGTGTGCGCGTGTGTGTGTGCGTGTGTGTGCGTGTGCGTGTGTGTGCGTGTGTGCGTGTGTGTGGAAAGAGGTGGAGCAACGGTTAGCGCACTGCGTCACGAACCCGATGACCCGAGTTCGATTCCCGCTCGCAGCCAACAGCAGCAGTGACGGTTTTCTGAACCGGTCCGGGGCCTCCCCCGGAGGTCGAACTCAGCCTGAAACGAGTACCCGGTGCGGTGTGCAAACGTCAGCAGTGTGGGGACAAAGGCGGCCGGGCGTGGTGCTGGCCACCCACCCCCTCGTGTGTTGTGCCGGCCTTCATAGGTGCTGCTCGCTAACAGCACTTGCCTGAACAGTCCGTGAAAGCTATGGGGGGGGGGGATCTTTGTCTTCGTGGCCGTGTTTGTACCGGGATGCCTGGCTCTGGCCACACCACGCCCTCGGCGCTTGCTAACACCACTTGCCCCGACGTGAACACTCATCTCCTTAGAGCTGCTTGTTGTGTTTCGTTGGTTGTCCTTCCCGCGCACCTCCGCTTAGCACGTTTGGCTACGTACGGTGCGACAGACGTTCAACATGCATACGTACAAGGGCTGCACGGGGCTTTATCTTTGCCTGTGTTTTATTGACATGCACATTGTACCCTTCTTTTCCCCTGCTCCACCCTTCCCCCTCCCCCCGGCCCTGCAGTTAATCAGCGACGCGCGACGCCGATCGGACGTGGATTGGTTCGCTCGCCACCACGGCGCGGTGACGCGCACCGTGCGGGTCTCGGCCTCCGACGGCACGAGGCGGAAGCGAGGATGGGTGTTCACGGCAGGCGCGTCCGCGGTGACACCATCGCCTGCATCACCATTACCCCCCCACCTTAGACAAAGATGCCACCGTATAGCGACAGTGCAGCGGTTAGCGCCACGCTGCGCTGCGAACCCGGCGACCCGAGTTCGATTCCTGCTCACGGCCACCCGACACCAGTGACGATTATCTGAACCGGTCATGGGTCTCCCCTAAGTCGACTCAGCCTCAATTTAGTACCTAGTGGCGATGTGAACAAAAACATCGCCACTGTGGAGACAAAGGCGACCTGGCGTGGTGCTGGCCACCCACCCCCTCATGTGCCCTGTTGGCCTTCATAGGTGCTACTCGCTAACAGCACTTACAATGACATCACCACCACCACCGTCGCATCCTGCTGCTCACTTCTGTTCCCCCGCCACCTGTGTGTGCGCCGCTGTGGAGGAGCAGGCCGGGGTTTGCGAGTGTTTCCCACGCTCGGTCCGCCGCTGCTCGGCTGCCGCTCCGTTGTTCTTCGCCACCGGCGGGCCGCTGCCGCCGCTTGCCGTGACGCGTGTCGCCCACGCGGAGAGCCCCGATAGAGACTCGCACGATTGGTTCAACTGCCGCCCCCGGAGATAATTGACGTCTAACTATCGTAATATGTAAATACATTTAGTTTTAAAAGCATAATTGTTTTATAAACTAAGCTATTTTTTTTTTTTACCAAGTAAGGAGGCCCACTGAGCTATGTAGCTGTTTTTCAGAAGCGACCTGGCCACGGATGTTAGCTCAGCGAAGTGGCTCGTCGTGTGCAAATGTATTGCAACCAAATACTCTAAAAAGCGTGATGTTGATTCTAAATGTGGAGGGAAAACTGGAGGAGCCGGAGAAAATCTGCGCGAGCACAGGGAGAGAGACACGCAAATTACAAATATACAGCAGCAGCAGCAGGCGTCGGGGTCGGGATCGAGCCCACGACCTCCTGTATACCAGGCGAGGTAGTTAACATCTCGCCACCATGGCACTCCGTAATGCTTAGGTTAGGCCACGTAATGCTTTGGCCAAATCTGTATCATAAAACCCTCCACCACCCGACACAGCCAAACAGATGAATAGTCATTTACTCCTAAAGCACCTTTCATCCGGAGATCGCAAAGTGCTGTTGATGCAAAAAAAAATACAATTATAACAAGGAAATGAAACCCAGTAAACTCCTACTCTAAGCGTGCAGGCTTGTGATAGGAACACCTTGCCACATGGTATAAACACCCCAAAGGTGAAGCTAAACCATAGTGAGCAAATGAAAAGACATCGGTGTTAAGGCGGGTGGGGGGGGTTAGAATGAGCCGAGAGTCGCGGCTTGGGGACCCGAGGTGGCAGTGAGTTCACAGCTTGGGGGCCACACGGGAATCGGCCCCAAGTCGCCCACGTCACGGGCACAGGCCTTGAACGACGCGGCAGGTTTTTTATGTTTCTGCTCGCTAACTCACCCACCCACTCGCTTACTCACCAACCAACCCACACACTCACACAAAGACAAAGATCCCCGTATAGCCTTACCAGACTGTTGGGGCAAGTGCTGTTAGCGAGTATCACCTATGGAGTGCTGGCACAGCAACGAGGGAGTGGGTGGCCATGTTTAGGGGGGAGGTCCAGAACTGGCTCAGATATTCTCCACTTTATTGGTTGTGCGTGGGAATTGAACTCAGGTTAGTGGAACAGCGTGCTAACCACTGTAATACCACACACTCACTCACACACCTACTGATTGACCCAGACACTCACACACAAACTCACTAATCCACTCACCCACTCACTCACACTCCCACTCACTGATGCACCCACTCACTCACACACCTACTGACTGACCCAGACACTCACACACAAACTCACTAATCCACTCACCCACTCACTCGCCCAGTTACTCCCACTCGCTGACGCACCCACTCGCTCACGGGAAAGTTTGAAGGGCAGTTCTCACAACCATATTCAGCTCAATTATATTCACGAGCTTTTGTTTACAACGCCACCAGGGCATCGTTAGTACAAGATGCAGGAAGCCCCGAGGAAAATCCAGGACGTCAAACTATCCGTGTCACCTGACCCGCCTTCTTAAATAGGTGTCATCACCAATCAGATGTCTACTGGATATTAACCATTACAAATGAAGTGGTTGCATGCTCCAACCGCGGGCAATCGCTCGGTAAGTCGCGGCATTGGCAAAGAATCACTTTTAACGGTCAGCGGGGTTTGTGGCAGCACGGAGGTAAACAATTTGTGCCGCGCGGCACAAGAAGGGTCCAGGGTTCGATTCCTGGCCTGGGGGGGGAGAGGGGGAGAGGGGGGGAGGGGGGAGCCTTTGTCTTGCGTGGGTTCTGTACGCGCTCTCCGCTCTCCACTCTCTGCCCATGTTCTGCGTGCATTTCCTCCCGATTTCCCCCGGTGTCCTCTCATGGCTGAACCCCCCTCCCACCCACCCACCTCCATACAATGAAAGTGATCTCACCCAAAACATCCCCAGTGCTGAAGAATTCCCTGAAAAATTCCTCTGTCAGGGGGTCACACAGCAGCAGCAGCATCGCTTCCCCCTCCCTCTCACCTCTCCCCTCCTGCGAAAACAAGTTTGGCAGGGACCTCTCCTGAAAATGTGTCTGGAGACTCTCCCATATAAAACAAGCCGCATACATTTTTTTAAAGTGTATCTCGTAACGAATATCTGTACGGTGCAACATCCGAGCCGTCGCCGGTCGCCCACGAAATAACCGAGTCGAGCGGCTCCCCAGGCCAAGCTTCCCCGCTGCTGCTGCTGCTGAAATCGATGCAATCTCAAATCTAATCGTCGTACGATTCGAACAAAAAATGTTGGCAAAGGATTCATTTTGGCTGAGTGAGTGGGGGGGGGAAAGGAAAAGAAAAAGAAAAAAATGTAAAGAAAACTAAAAGAAGAAATAAAGAAAATGGAAGAAAACAAAAATAAAAAATAAAGAAAAAGGAAAACTAAAAGAAGAAAGATTAAAAAGACAGAAAAAATAAGGAAAGACTAAAGAAAAAGAATATTAATAAAAGAAAAAAATGTTGGCAAAGGATTCATTTTGGCTGAGTTCTCCTTTTGCCCACTTCAGCAATTGTTTATTGCTGTGGTTGTTTCCACCTGATGACGGGCACTTGTGTTGCGCCCGAAACGTCGTGATTTAATTTATTTTGTACCTACGTGACTTTACGGAAAGACCCAAAGAGTATAGAAGAAAAAAAGAAAAAATATAAGAGAACAAAAATAAGAAATAAAGAAAAAGGAAAGAAAACAAATAATAAGAAAAGAAGGCATTTGCGACGGGAACGTCAAACTGTATTTATAACCGGAAAGACAAAGGTCTGTTTGGCACGTGTGGGGTGGGGTGGGGGTATCAGGCAAAGCTATCTTGGTTCCCATAAAAATACCCTAAACAGCAACGCCGCCACCGCAAAAAATATCAACAAATCCGCGTTCTTATTGTCAAAGATAAAGAGCGCGTGCAAGACGATGAAAAAAAAATGTCAGCGTGATCCTCGCTTAACTTTAAAACCTTCTCCGGAGCACCGTTGCCTAGCAGCAAAGATAACAGGTTCCTGTATAACCTTCACGGACTGTCGGAGGCCGAGTGCTGTTCGGGAGTAGCTGATGTTGCTCATGAACGTGAATCGAACTTTGTTTCTCTGGATTCGTATGCGCAGCGCGCTAACCGCTGCACCATCGCAGCTTGCCCACCAACGTCCACCATTCGCCACTAAGTCACGGTGACGTCGCCACGGCGCCTGTGCCAGGCCAGGTGCATCTTTGAGGCCGCAACGTGAAGCGTCAAAGGCTCTCTGGCAGGAGGAGGTCACGGGACAGACCCAGCAAGTGCCATGGGTTGACTGAGACGACCGGCAGATGCACCACCAGCTGTGCCCCCTACTGTGCCAACTTCTTCTGCCAAGCGCCACGGTGGAAACAACAAAGTAGATTAACCTCGTGCTGGAGCTCACCGACCTACGCACGCGCGATTAAACTCGCCCCCGCTTTCACCATCGTGGAGTCAATAATTACTCAAAAGAAAAATATCCGCTTCCCACTCGAATGAGAGTTAAGGCATTTGACTGTGACCTCTCAGGCACAGCCCCTGGGCATGCGGTGGAAATTCCACATTCCTGCGGCTGGGGGGGGGGGGCGGCGAATATTGCGAGGGATGATTGGCTGGGTCTTCCCTCTGGTCCAGGAATCGATCTCACGGACTCGCAGCCGCCGATGTCGGCCGCGGTCGGGGATCGAACTCGGGTCGCCGGGCCACCTGCCTGGAAAAATCCACGACCAAGCGATCGTTATCAAGCCGCGGGCGGGGAGTGGTGGTTGGCACACGGCACGCTATGGATCCGGCGAGCCGAGTCCCATTCCTGACCGTGGCTAAACATCGGCGGCGAGCGATTTCTGACCCGGGACTCCGCGCACCTGTGACCTGGTCCCGTCAGATCTCGCAAGCCTCGCGGGGGGTTGAGGCCGGATAGAATTGCTTGAATGAGTGACCCGTCGTGCATAACAGGTGCTTGAGGCTATCGAGCTCTGGGCAGCGAGAGGGTGGTATAGCAACAGCCATCGTTTTACTGTACAGTACTTGTATGCTCCCCAGGTGTGTGACCTCCTCCCCACGCTTCACCAATGTGCAGTGACCGGTGAAGTATGGCCAAACAATCCCCTCTGACCACTGCCGCGGGGGGGTAGCAGGATTGACAAAACGACGACTTGAACATAAAGATTGGTTGGCGCTACGCCGTCCGTGTTCGAGTTAATTCTTTACTTTTAATGCAGCGACAACAAAGACAAAGATCCCTCGTATAGCCTTTAACAGTCTTTTGGAACAAGAGCCGCTAGCGAGTAGCACCTATGAACGCCGGCACGGCACACGATGCAGTGGGTAGCCAGCACTAGGCCCGCCCGCCTTTGTCTCCCCAGTGGCGGTTATGTTTACACACAGCACCAGGTACTCATTTCAGTTTGCATCGACCTAGGGGAGTCCCTGGAGTCATTGGTGTTGGTAGTCGTGAGCGGCAATCGAACTCGGGCCACCGGGTTCAGAGCCGCAGCGTGCCAAGCGCTCCTGCTCCCCACGAATGCTGCGGCCCACACTGGATCACCAGCCGAGTCAAACAGTCTGAGCGAGGAGTCGATGTTCGCGGGCAATATCACGGTTCGCAATTGATTCGCGCATGAAGGCCGCGTAGTGATGTGGCCGAATATCGGACTCCCCGGGTCGTTCCTCTTGACTTGCGAGGCCTTGCCCCAGAGAGATGCTTGGCGCTGTTGGAAGTGAATCGTCGCTTGTCGAGCCGCTGCTGAATGCGGCTTGCGAGGGGGATCCTCCTTCTCCAAGCCGCGCCGGCCAGGGAGCTGAAGCGATCAAAATATCCGGCGCGCGTTTTTATTTTACGCGGTGCGGCGGTAGAATTTGTGTTGCCGCGTTTAGGGGTCTTGACGTGAACAAATGTGGCCACATCGTTGCGTGGCCTCGCCCAAGAATGAATTACGAAATGAAAGTAAAATATTATTGATGAACACGAAGCCACATCGCCCCTTACTTGCAGACAAATGCCCGTTTATAAAACTGGTTTTTTTTTGGGGGTTAGATCGCGTAAATATATAAGTGGGTCGTTAAACCCACCATCACCCAACACAGCCAACTAGTAAGGTTTGTCACGTAAACAGAACGTGCCAATTCGTTGCTCGTACAGCACACCGGTGTGTTGGATAGCGAAAGCCTACGTGTTGAAATTCCCATTTGCGGTCCGCTCCAGCGAACACCTTGAGTCACAAAGGGACAGCTGCCGCCGGGGGTTCCCTTGGCAAGATTGCAGCAGGGCATTGACACGATCGAGATGAAATGTGATATCAGCCGCTCTGAATTGCTGCGGATTCTAAGCAATGCCCTGTACATGCAAATCCAGGCAGTTAGAATAAAATGCAGGAAGTCAGAATAACCGTGTCACCTGACCCCCGACTTCTTAAACAGGTGTGATGTACGTATGTTTGTTGAACTTCTTTCACACCGTACGTAGCCAACCGTCCTAATCGGTGGTGCGGGGGAAGGCAAACAAACGCAACGCAAGAAGCGGTTCTGAAGAAACGAGTTTTCAATTTGGAAATGAGTTTTCAATTTCGACTGAATCTGATGGATTCAATTGAATTGCAATCGATGCTAAGGACACAAGCTGCCTTTTGTCCGTGCAGGGATCGACGACATGGAGTCGGAGTGCGGCCTGGATTCCGGAGTGCAGTGGGACTGGAACATCCGGAACGACGCACCGGACGGCGACCTGGACACTCAGCTGCAGGAGATTTTGAGTCACGTGGAGCTGCAACTCGGGAGCTGACAAAACGCGTGGCACGGTGGCCTCTCGTCGTCGCCCAAGGCCCCCCCCCCCTCCCTGGTTGATTTGCATGGCCACTGCTGCTGCACGCAACCGCCCTGCCCCGCCCTGCACCGCCCGCCTCCAGTCCCTTTCCAATCAAAGGGTGCAGCGGTGAGAAACACTGCACTTGGAACGTGGCGACCCGAATTTGATTTCCGGACGCGGCTGACATCGGCGGCGAGTGATATGTGAACCTCGGTCCTGGCGTACTTCACCCACCCTTCACCTGCCCTTCACCCGCCCTTCACCCGCCCTCCACCCGCCCTTCACCCACCCTTCACCAACCCTTCACCCGCCCTTCACCCGCCCTTCACCTGCCCTTCACCCGCCCTTCACCCGCCCTTCACCAACCCGTACTGCTGACCAGGGTGGCGAAGTACGGTCAAACAACGCCGCCCTGTATCCCGCCAACCCATCAACGCGCACCGCATTGCGTGCGCTCTCAGATGCGGTTCTGCGGCCGTCTGGAACGCTCTTCAATCCGATATTAGGAAACCACTGGGAGCTTTGCACTTTGAAATCATCAAGATTGTAACAGCCATGTCTTTAGAACCGCTTGATTCCGATCAGCATGAAGAAGTTCAACGTACGTACACACCTGGTGACGTGCCGGCTAGGCCTTCGGCAACAAATATATTAAAGGACCAAATATTATTTATAGTTGTGTTACACTTGACACCTCTGTGACTCTTGATCAAAGTGGTTTCTCCTTTCAAGTTAGCATGTGACCTCACCCTCCAGAGAAAGTGGTGGAAATCCCAAATTCCTGTGGCGGGTGCTAGTACGTCCGCGACATCGGTGTGCGTTCGTGGTTGTATCGTGTGGTAACCGTCGAACAACACCTCCGCCGATGGCCTCGCCAGACGGAGACAGCTGCCACTCTTGCCATGGCAGCCTGCGCCAAAAGGGCAGCCGTAAATCAATTAAAGAGAAGATAATTTTAAATATGCACTTTTCCGCTTCGTGTTCGTACGGTCGGGCAGGACGTCCGACGTTTTGCGTCACGTGCCGGGAGCTTCATCAGGAACCGTTGATTCAAACTAGAATTGGGTTCTTGAAAGAAACCCCCCGGCGCTGGAGCGAAACGTCGGACGTCGTGCCGAGCAGCACGCCGGGTGCAGACCGAATCGACGTCAGAGAGAGAGAGAGAGAGCGGGGCAGCAGTGGCTGATTCGACCTGCGCGGTGACATCACGCGCAGCACACACACACAGAGCAATCACACACAGACCATACACACACACAGACCACACACACACACATCACTCACACACACACACCACTTACACACACACCACTCACACACAGACCACTTACACACAGACCACTCGCACGGAGCACTTACACACAGACCACTTACACACAGACCACTTACACACACAGACCACTTACACACAGACCACTTACACACACAGACCACTCACACAGACCATACACACACACAGACCACTCACACAGACCATACACACACAGACCACTTACACACAGACCACTTACACACAGACCACTCACACAGACCACTCACACACAGACCATACACACACACAGACCATACACACACAGACCATACACACACACACAGACCACTCACACACAGACCATACACACACACACACAGACCACTCACACACAGACCATACACACACACAGACCACTTACACACAGACCACTTACACACAGATCACTCACACAGACCACTCACACACAGACCATACACACACACAGATCATACACACACACACAGACCACTCACACACAGACCATACACACACACACAGACCACTTACACACAGACCACTTACACACAGACCACTCACACAGACCACTCACACACAGACCATATACACACAGACCACTCACACACAGACCATACACACACACACAGACCACTCACACACAGACCATACACACACACAGACCACTCACACAGACCACACTCACACAGACCACACACTCACAGACCACTCACACAGACCATACACACACAGACCATACACTCACACAGACCATACACACACACAGACCACTCACACACAGACCACACACACAGACCATACACACACACAGACCACACACTCACAGACCATACACACACACAGACCACACACACACAGACCACTCACACACAGACCATACACACACACAGACCACTCGCACACAGACCACACACACAGACCAATACACACACACAGACCACACACTCACAGACCATACACACTCACAGACCATACACACACACAGACCACACACTCACAGACCATACACACAGACCATACACACACACAGACCACTCACACACAGACCACACACACAGACCATACACACACACAGACCACACACTCACTAGACCATACACACTCACAGACCATACACACACACAGACCACTCACACACAGACCACACACACAGACCATACACACACACAGACCACACACTCACAGACCATACACACACACAGACCACTCACACACAGACCACTCGCACAGACCACTCACACAGACCACACACAACAACAACCGCCATTCGCCACTAAGTGGTGGCGACATCACCACGACACTTGTGCCAGGCTATGTGCATGTTGAGGCCACGTGAAGTGTCGAATGCCCGCTGGCAGGAGGTCACGGGGCAGACCCAGGTGCCACGGGTCGACTGACTGAGATGACTGGCTGATGCACCACCTGTGCCCCCTACTGTACCAACTTGCTGTGCTTTAGCCACCCGGTGCTCCGCTCGTTGTTGTGAGCGTCGCTCCTCCGCCCTCCGTTGTTGTTGGAGGGCGACTGCCTCCAACTGCCCAGTAGCGTCCTTCACGTGCCTCCTCCACAGAGGCCGATCTTGACACCGCTGGTACCAGTCATCGGCAAGTCCACTCAGCTCCACGTCCTCCTGCACCACATCACTCCATCTCTTCTCTAGCCCGTGCCGCGCCCGTTTAGCCCCCTCGATCCGGCCGAACAAAAGCTGTTTAGGCATGCGGTGGCTGGGCATGCAGGCTACATGTCCCAGCCAACGCAGCCTTGCCTGCCAGAGGAGCTCTCCGATGGGACTTTGTCCAGATCTTTCAAGGATTTATGAGCTCACACAATCCAGCCTGGTTAAATCCAGGATGGATTGTAGGCAGGCCAGCCTAAATATTTGTAACCGGCGAAGATGTTCCTTGAGGGGGGTCCACGTTTCGCAAGCGTAGAGAAGGGAGGGAATGACCGTGGCCGAGAAGATCTGAAGCTTCGTGCGGAGCGACAGACCAGGTAGCTTGCACACAGCGTTATGCAACCGATGAAAAGATCATGCCACTCGACTGATTCGGAGTGAGACCTCTGCTGTCATGAGCACACTGCCCAGGTATGGGAAACTCTCCACTTTCTCCACAACTGCCCTATCACCAATTGGGAGTTGTGGGGGTGGAGTGTCCGATGGTACAACCCTCGCTTCTCTCCCACCCAAAGTTTAATTTTCTCGCCCACGGAGATTTTAATTTTCCAACTGATAAATAAATCATGTACAGTCCATACAACGATGCCGTGCGATTGTCCAGAGAATTACTTTGGCACGGGATTTCAACAAACTATTACATAATGTATGAAAAATAAGAATATGAGGTGTTAAGGTGTGCAAACACCAAATAGAAACCTTTTGCAAGGAATCCAGTCTGCAATAACCACACAGTACTTGTGGTCTACATGCAAACAAACATGCTTTCATAATTATATATGCATTGGTCAGATAATCGTCACCGGGGTTGGTGGCCGTGAGCGGGAATCGAACTCGGGTCGCCGGGTTCATAGTGCGGTGCGCTAATCGTTACGCTACCGCTCCCCATAGCACCTGCGTTTATCCGATAAAAGGGTTAAACTGTGGTGATTGTGTCGCTAGACATTTTTACAATGCGGTTACCGGTAATGCAAAACCAAAATTTCAACAGCGCTGTTGGCATATTAAAGCTGGGTGCTGCGGTGGCTAGGAGATGTCAACTACCTCACCTGGTATACAGGAGGTCGTGGATTCGATCCCGACCCTGACGCCTGCTGCTGTATATTTGGAGTTTGCATGTCTCTCTCCTCGTGGTCGCGTGGATTTTTCTCCGGGTCCTCCGCTTTTTCCCTCCACATTTAGAATCGACGTCGCGCGTTTAGATATTTTACTTGACCGATTGCCCTCCACCTTGACTGATTGCCCTCCACCACAGCAGCCTTCTTGGTGGCCTCGTCTCACCGGTGTCAGACCAGAGATCGCCCAAAGGCGAACAGCACAAGGACAATGAACGTATGAGATCATGTCTAGCTCGGGGTGAGTAGCTCTATCATGGGATACATTTTTGCCAGTATCAAAGGTCCCTTGATATTGCATAAGGGTCAGAAACGAACGCAGCAGGACGTGCAAATTGCAAAAAAATATCCAGGCACGCAAAACATGTTTGCATGTTGCGATTTCCCGCTCACTGCCACCAATCACGATAATTACCTGAGCCAGTCGGGGCCACGCCGAGGTCTACTCGGCGTCAAACGAGTGCCTGGTGCGGTGTCTAAACATCGCCGCTGGGGAGAGAGAGGCGGCGTGGTGCTGGCCATCCACCCCCTCGTGTGCTGCGTCGGCATTTAAAGATGTGGTATTGAAACGCGCGCACACCAGCTCCGCTAACTCCCATTACTTACCGGTGCGGGGCGGTTGTGATATCCCGAGCCGGGGCCCCTCCCGGGGGAGGGGGCTGTGGGGGGTGTGTGATCCCACAGAACCCCGCCCCTCGGTGGGGAATTGTATAAAAGGCGAGACCCTGAGAGAGAGAGGGGAGTTCGAACAAGCCGAAGACGAAGAACCAGCTGAAGACCGAAGTCCAGCTCGCTAGATCCTGGGACTCCTCTGACCCGCTGCCCTTCTAAGCACCGGGCAGAGCAAGCCAGTGGTGCGACCCAGAGCCTCGGAGCCGATGTCCTTGTGAGGGCTGGATTCGTGTGGCTGGTGGTCGAGACCTGTGCCTTGGCTGGGCCAGGTCAGGTAGCCTCCTTGCGAGGAGGGTCGTGGTATAGGTGGGGAGTAGGCGAGTCAGATTGGGAATACCTCCCTTGAGAGTAACAGGTGAAGAGGCCGTTACCAATTCGAGTGTGAAGCTGTAATAAATACGTGTTGCCTCTACTTCAACCGTCTCTGTCGTCACGGTGCCCGCTACATAGGTGCTGCTATCAGCACTTGCACCAACAATCTGTTTAGGATACGCGGGTTGGGGGGGGGGTATTTATCTTTGCGGCCTTAAAAGAAACACAATTCTAATTGGTGACTTTCCGGGCAGTCGCCCTGCGTAGGGTGGTGGAGGGTTTTGTGACACAAATTGGCCAGAATGTGACGTGGCCCAACCCAAAAAAATCTTCATTCTAAACGAAAAAAAACCCCTCATTTTTATTCCACCAGGTAAGGCCCCACTGAGCTATACAGCTCTTTGTCAGAAGCGACCTGGCCACAAGTGACAGCTCAACGAAGCGGGCTCATCATCATCATCATCGCCACGTGGATAGTTATAGCAGTAGCCAAGGTACTCTAAACGCGCGACGTCGATTATAAATGTGGAGGGAAAAAGCGGAGGACCTGAGAAAAATCCACGCGACCACGAGGAGAGAAAGAGAGACGCAAGCTCCAAATATACAGCAGCAGGCGTCAGGGTCGGGATCGGGATCGAACCCACGACCTCCTGTGTACCAGGCGAGGTAGTTGACATCTCCTAGCCACCGCAGCACCCAGCGTTAATATGCCAACAGCGCTGTTGAAATTTGGGTTTTGCATTACCGGTAACCGCATTGTAAAAATGTCTATCGACACAATCACCACAGTTTAACCCTTTTATCGGATAAACGCAGGTGGTGGTGTATCGGTGCTATAGGGAGCGGTAGCGTAACCGTTAGCGCACCGCACTACGAACCCGGCGACCCGAGTTCGATTCCCGCTCACGACCACCAACCCCGGTGACGATTATCTGAACCGGTCCTGGGCCTCGCCTATGTCGATTCAACCTCAAATGGGCGCCCTTGATGTTGGCTGTGTAAGCAGGCGTGTTGCGTTCCTGCATCTTGCCCCCCCCCCCCCTACGTTTGCACTCTCACGGCAACGTCAAGATTGAACGCCCCGCATGCTCAAGTATTCACAAGTTCAAAGTTTCAAGTGAGAAGTCCACGATGAGTCCATTTGCTAAGAGTCACCTCTGGGGGGGGAGGGCATGAGTCCTCCTGCCCAGTGAGGGGGTCGATGGTTGCCGCCCGCTGCTGCCGAATAAAATAAAAACATTTCCATCTGCACAGGGCACAACGGAGTGTAACACGGTCCGGTGATGATGCTTGCTCGCAAGATCTCCTCCCAAAACTGTGCAGCAGTTACAAAGACACACACATAGTCGACGAAGGCAATAAGTAGCGCAATAGAAAATACTACGTCGATAAAAAACAAAGTAATAAAAGCACAAAAGAAGAATACTACGTGAGAAATTTAACAGTAAAAAATAAAAGACGTTCGCAATGGTACTCGTATACACTTATGCGGGGGAAGAGGGATACATTGGGTAAGTGTGGAGATGTAGTGGTGGTATTGACGTGCGCCGACAGTGATGGATCACGGGGCGCGGGGTTGGGCACGCGATGTGGGCGTGGCATGGACGCGCGCGCCGGTGGTAAGGCGCGCTCACACAAGCTGGGAAAAGAGGATCGTAGCGAGTGCGCAGTGATTGGTCAGATAAGTGGGTGCTCTCAGCGACGTCCGCAGGAGGGGTATAAAGGGAGACGCGCGAGAGCACTCGTGGTCAGTGTTAACCAGTTGAAGACCGAAGACGGGGTGGAGGAGGTAGTGGCCCGAGACCCCTAGTCCCGCCGTCCTTGTGAGGACCGGGGCCCTGTGTGGCTCGGAGCCGAGACTGGGGGACCCGTAGTCCGACGCCCGTGTGGGTCGGGACGGTGGTACCCAGAGCCGAGACGGGCACCCCCGGCTGGGTGTGTCCCGGAAGGCTACGGGGCGTAAGAGCCCGTGTCAGTATAGCTGAGTGGGTGTTAGTCACCCGAGTAGCTAAGGAGGGTGTTGGTCACCCGTGTAGCTGAGTGGGTGTTGGTCACCGTATAGCTGAGTGGGTGTTGGTCACCCGTGTAGCTGAGTGGGTGTTAGTCACCCGTGTAGCTGAGTGGGTGTTAGTCACCCGTGTAGCTGAGTGGGTGTTCGTCACCCGTGTAGCTAAGTGGGTGTTGGTCACCCGTGTAACGGAGTAGGGTGTTAGTCATCCGTGTAACTACAAGTTGGTGAAAATAAAGAGTGTGCTACCCGTGAAGTCGTCTCCTGCCGAGTTACTACTTTACAGAGAGAATAAAGTGACTTGATTGAGCAGTGTGGTATTGGGAGTACAGGTCGTTATTGACGTGCGCACTTGGGAACCAGCTTCCATGAATTGTTTATTTACGTGGACTTAATTGAACCTCGCCACTATTTTGTTCAGCTGAGCGATCCTCCGCGGAATGGTAAACGAGTCAGCCTCGTGCCGGGGGGGGGGGGTGTTTATGTGCGTGTAGGCATTTAGACGTAGAGTACATTACTGCGTCCCGACCTACGAACAACCGTTCGACTTATGAACGGGCCCCATTAACTAATTGTGTTCGTATGTCGAGGACTATTCTTAATAAATAACAAGCAGCGGTCGTGGTGGTTGTGTCGGTGTGTGTGTGTGAGGAGTGATGTGCGGCAGGCTGTCTGCGTCATCCCAGTGGAATGATTGGGCGCTGTAAACTATTGAATTATTCGGACGCAGAGGAGGGAGGTGAGTGAGAGAGGCAGGTTAGGGAGACGGTGAGGAGGGAGGGGAGGGAGGGAGATGGAGGGGAGGGAGGGAGGGACTGGAACGAAGAGGAGGGAGGGAGACTGAGAGGAGAGGGCTGGGAGAGAGTGAATGGGGCGTGAAGCTGATGGGTTGAAGAGAGCGAAAGAGAGCAAAGCAGAAAGAGGAGATCGACAAAGCAGAGGGAGAGTGAATGATGGAGAAACGAGAGATCGAGACGACAAGGCGAGAGGTGGGAACAAGCAGCCCCAGGGGGAGGGGTGGTGAGGGGTGGTGAGGGGTGGTGAGGGGTGGTGAGAGGTGGGAGAGAAACAGGGAGACGTTCATTGCTGCCAGCAGCAGCAAAACCACTGGGATCCGTTTCTCGCTACAAAGTCGCGTCGAGTACAGTGTCACGCGTGCACGTCACAAACGCTACCGGCGTCACGTGGCACCGCACGTGCCACGCGCGTCACAAACACCGTGACGTCACGCCTCGTCAACAAGTTCAGAGTGACGCCGTCCGCGCCGCTGCAGAGGGGCTGACCGGCTCCCGGCATTGGAGCGGCTCGCGTGCTCCGGGCGGATCCGTGCCTTGAGCAGCCCCCCTCTCCTCCTCCTCCCTCCTGCCTCTTCGCCATGTGACCTCCTGACCGACCTCTACACGGCCTCTTCACCATTCTTGAGCACAGGCCACGCAGACGCCTGCCGTGGGGTTTGCGTTGCGGTGTCGCGGGGCATCTCGGCGGCGATGATCCACGGGGTTTGGCTTCTAGGGCACGTTTGGGGAAAAAAAGAGCTTCATAGCTCATCGGATTCCTCCTCCTGCTGCTGCTGGCCCCACCTGTGATGACCCCCAATGGTGATGACCCCAAACTGACCCCCACCTGTGATGACCCCACCTGTGAAGACCCCTACCTGTGATGACCCCACCTGTGATGACCCCACCTGTGATGACCCCACCTGTGATGACCCCACCTGTAATGACCCCACCTGTGATGACCCCACCTGTGATGACCCCACCTGTGAAGACCCCACCTGTGAAGACCCCCACCTGTGATGACCCCACCTGTGATGACCCCACCTGTGATGACCCCACCTGTGAAGACCCCACCTGTGAAGACCCCTACCTGTGATGACCCCACCTGTGATGACCCCACCTGTGATGACCCCACCTGTGATGACCCCACCTGTGATGACCCCAACTGCGATGACCCCACCTGTGATGACCCCACCTGTAATGACCCCACCTGTGATGACCCCCACCTGTGATGACCCCACCTGCGATGACCCCACCTGTGATGACCCCACCTGCGATGACCCCACCTGTGATGACCCCACCTGTGATGACCCCCACCTGTGATGACCCCACCTGTGATGACCCCACCTGTGATGACCCCACCTGCGATGACCCCACCTGTGATGACCCCACCTGTGATGACCCCACCTGTGATGACCCCACCTGTGATGACCCCCACCTGTGATGACCCCACCTGTGAAGACCCCACCTGTGATGACCCCCAACTGTGATGACCCCACCTGTGATGACCCCACCTGTGATGACCCCACCTGTGATGACCCCACCTGTGATGACCCCACCTGTGATGACCCCACCTGTGATGACCCCCATCTGTGATGACCCCCACCTGTGATGACCCCACCTGTAATGACCCCACCTGTGATGACCCCCATCTGTGATGACCCCCACCTGTGATGACCCCACCTGTGATGACCCCACCTGTGATGACCCCCATCTGTGATGACCCCCATCTGTGATGACCCCCATCTGTGATGACCCCACCTGTAATGACCCCACCTGTGATGACCCCCACCTGTGATGACCCCCACCTGCGATGACCCCACCTGTGATGACCCCACCTGTGATGACCCTACCTGTGATGACCCCACCTGTGATGACCCCCATCTGTGATGACCCCCATCTGTGATGACCCCCATCTGTGATGACCCCACCTGTGATGACCCCCATCTGTGATGACCCCCATCTGTGATGACCCCACCTGTGATGACCCCACCTGTGATGACCCCACCTGTGATGACCCCCATCTGTGATGACCCCACCTGTGATGACCCCACCTGTGATGACCCCACCTGTGATGACCCCCACCTGTGATGACCCCACCTGTGATGACCCCCACCTGTGATGACCCCCAACTGTGATGACCCCCAACTGTGATGACCCCCACCTGTGATGACCCCACCTGTGATGACCCTCACCTGCGATGACCCCCAACTGTGATGACCCCACCTGTGATGACCCCCAACTGTGATGACCCCCACCTGTGATGACCCCCAACTGTGATGACCCCCACCTGTGATGACCCTCACCTGTGATGACCCCACCTGTGATGACCCTCACCTGCGATGACCCCCAACTGTGATGACCCCACCTGTGATGACCCCCAACTGTGATGACCCCCACCTGTGATGAC
>NC_083828.1:10543675-10558675 GCF_015708825.2 Lethenteron reissneri | reverse complement strand
GTCGAGTAAGAAGAGTAATTCCTGCAGTCACGAAAGCTTCGAATCTAGCGAGTAGAAGTCGATTTCAGCGGGGGGACAAAAACCACGCACACGCACACGCAGATGTTGTGTTGAGTCATTGAAGACTCTCTTTGATTGAGTTCAACACGCAGGCGTTCGCGACCAATATTATCAACAATATCGGGGTTTTTTTTTGGGGGGGGGGGTTAGATCGCGTAAATATCTCTTGGATTTAGTTGGAAGGCGGTTCGCTTGAATTAACACTGAAACGCAAGTTTGTGGAGCTTGGCTTCGAGGCGTGTTTCGGGGTCTGATGTCAGCGGCGAGTTGTTATGGGAGCCCTCTCTTGGCCTTGGCTGACATTCACATTCTCAAAGGGCATGTTTCTTATTTTGTTTTGGCCAAGTATCAAAGTGTGAAGAAAAATAAGAACAGACGTCCACACTTTCGGGCAATTAAACACGAGTTGTGTTAAGATGTTCAAACAGCAATTAGATTGTAGCTTTGGCGAGGAATCAAGTCAAGTCTGCATTCCCCACACACAGACCTTGTGGTGGACATGCAGACAAACCGGCTCTGATGACAAGGAATGCATCGACTTTGAAACTGATTGGCCTACACCAGAGCCAGCAGCCGCATTGATGGCCTCGTCTCACCAGCGTCAGACGAGAGAAGCTAAACGACGAACAGGACAAGGGAAATGCCGCACGAATCAGAGCATTCACAGCTCGGGTTGAGCAGCTAACTCAGACCAGAGAACGGCGTTTGAACATCCTAACACCTCCTGTGTTATTGCCAGGAAGGGTAAAACATATTCGTGTTTTTCAAACACCCCCCCCCCCTTCACAATAGGTGGGAGATCTCGTCCTGAGCAAGGGTTGAACGGGATTTTCAGATACCTTTGGCAGAGGCCATACATTAACAGCAAAGACAAAGATCACCCGTATAGCCTGTGACAGACTGTTGGGGCAAGTGCCGTTAGTAGCGAGCAGCACCTACGAAGGCCGGCACGGCACACGAGGGGGATAGGTGGCCAGCACCACGCCCGACCCGCCTTTGTCTCCCCAGCGACGATGTTTTTTTGATCAGATCGCACCAGCTACTCATTTGAGGCCGAGTCGACCTAGGGGAGGCCCAAGACCGGTTTGGATAGTAATCATCGCCGGTTGTTGGCCGCGAGCGGGGTGTCTGCACTCGTGTCGCCGGGTTCGGAGCGCAGCGTCGCGCTAACCGCTGCGCCACCGCTCTCTCCACCTCCCCCCAGGCAGGGAACGTCTCCCTGGGGTCTCAAAGGTGCTCGGTCAACAGAGGCCCTGCCGCCTTTTCAGCGTGAAGGGGAGCGGTGCTGCTCCTGCTGCTGCTGCTACTGCCGCTAGAGCAATTGGCAACGGTGACTTTTGTTTTAAAGCTTTCGTGACTGCAGGCATTCATCTTCTTGGTTCTTTCGGTAAAGCCACGTAGAATGGAAATAATAAAATAATAAAAATAACAACATAATAAAATAATTCTCACGAAGTTTCGGCCACAACGCTCGCAGCCGTCTTCAGGTGAAGAAAAGGTCTGTCGAGAAGACAGCGTCTGAATGAAACAACCCCAGGCTTGGAGCGTCTATTTAAGCTGGGTTGGAGGGGGAAGAGCGCCTTGCTTGTTCACTACTCCTGGTTGTTCACGAGTGGCCAGGGATGTGGACCATTCCCCCCACACTCTCCACGACCTGTACCGCATTGCCTCTTTGTGTTCTAACAATTGCAACGCATTAGTAGTGGCAGTAATAATAATGATATTAAACATTAAGTAAAGTAAGAACGGCAGAGAGCCTAAGACCAAGTTTACGTACACGCGGTCATAGTTCGGGACTCGTAGGTTGATCGACTTAAGTCAAGTAATAAATAAGCAGACGACATTTGGAATAATATCGACACATTTAACAACACGCACGTGTTTCACGGATGGGACCCCAACATTCGATCGAGGGATCAGAGACGCAGAGCCAGAGCTCAAAGTCTCTCAGATGCCAACCTGATCCAGGTGAGGGCCTGGACCAGGTGAGAGCCTGAACCAGGTGAGGGCCTGGACGGGTGAGAGGCTGGACGGGTGATTGGCTGAATAGCTGATAGCCTGGACAGTTTGATGCCCATGGTTTATGCCGTGACCGTCAATGAGGCAAAGATGTCGATTGAGAAAGGCCAAGGACGCAGGACGGACCCCTGAGGGACACCTACAGCGGGTGTGACGACATGAGGCAACCTCGAGTCAATGACAACAACGATTCGCGTTTGGCAAAGCGCCCAACACGCACCCCAGGGGGCATCTCCAGAGACGATTTCCACCCGACACGCGGCTTCCTCGTCGGCCGTGCGTGCCTCGTGAGTCAGGCTCGCCTGAGCCAAAGCCGGTGAACGACGTTTGTAGACGAGAACCCCGTCGCTAGGGTAGACGCGGGGGAGTTCCGAGCCCAACGCACGACTCTAGTAGCATGCACGAATCGTGGCACGGCAACGTCACAGTCGTTTACGCAGAAACCCAACCACCACTACTCCTGCCAGGAATCGCAGACAATGTTGCTGGATTTTTTGGGGCCCTGTCACCAGCGGCTGCCAACGGCTGGGACAATCCAAGTTCACCGCTACCACTACCACCACAACAACAACGACGACAACAATGACAACAACGCACCCCGCTCCAGAGTCTAACCCAGGTTCCATCCTGTAAGCCGGAGCTCAGTGGCGGCGGAGCGCCGTACGATTTGCCGCCGCCGCCGCCGCCGCTCTCCGCCCCCCACCACGCCCCGTGTTGGGTGCCGAGCCGCTGGCGAGGAGGGGAGGGGGGACGTCGTGAAACGAGAAGGGGGGAATGCCGTGCGGCGGGACGGAGCGGGACCAGCGAGGTGCACGCGGGGAGCAGAGTGAGGTGACACCGGTGCAGAACAGATATCAGATGAGCGATCAATTGTCTTTGGACGCCGATCGGCTCTTCCGTGTGCATCAGTGATTGCGATTCAGTCCGGTGTTTGGCTCGGCCCGATCATTTCTCAGAAATCCAGCCGCTTTGGGCGCCACGCTCTCTTGCTTCCGTCCCCGAGCATCGGCGACTCTTTGAGCCGCGAGGTCCGATCACAGCACAGCTCGAGGCGGCTCCGTAGCCTCGGGGGTCCTCTCCCCCCCTCCCTGCCCAGCGGCCCCCTAGGAGTCGCCCCCTCGCGCCACGACGTCGTCCGTGGAGGTTGACGCATCCACGCGCGTGGGCACTGCCCTCGCCCCGACGGCCACGGCGCCCGGGGTTCCCGGGGTGGCGATGGTGCCCGCCGTTGTCCCGTTAGCCACGGGGCCCACGGTTCCCATGGTGACGTTCACGACCGCTTCTCCCGTAACGTGGATCGCCAGCTCCTCGCCGACAATGATCCGTTCCGCCAGCTCTACGCCGTCTCCATCCTGCGCTGCCTCTCGCCTCCTCCTGCTCCTCCTCTTCATCCTCCTGATCCTGTTCCTCGCAAGGGCAATGGGCACAGCTCACCAAGTGCTGTGCGGCCCGATGTCCGACGTTTCACGCCGACCGCACCGGGAGCTGAACTCAGAGGTCGAGTGCGCGAGTGATGATATCGTTCAGCGGATGCGACGATTTTCACAGCGCTGCGCTATGAACCCATCGCGTGGAAATTTATAGCGGCAGCTAAAGACTCTAAACGCACGACGTCGATTCTAAATGTGGAGTGGAAGAACCGGAGGACCTGGGGAAAAATCCATGTGACCACGGGGAGAGAGAGAGATTCCGCAAACTCCAAATACACAGCAGGCATCAGGGTCGGGATCGAACCCATGACCTCCTGTATACCAGGCGAGGCAGTTAACATCTTGGCACCACACCGTGCCACTACCCAGACGCCTGATCATAGGGACGAGAAAGCTGAGCGTCACAATCCAGAGAAGACAATAGTATGTTCTCTTATAACGCCGCATGTTGTTTTTAGAATGCGAATTGTCCATAACACGATGAGTATATTAGGGAAACACATTTTTTTATGATGCGGATGCGAAATGGATACAACACGATCGAGCAAACGGAGCAACGTCGCGCAAGGTAGGAACAAGCGGTCGTACGGCTGCCTCGGCGTAGCATCGCACAGGGGGCGTTGGGATGCTGCTGGATGCTTCTAGACGCTACCCACGTGCGTCAGCCTGCGTACGCATCTCACGTTTTATCACGACCGTGCTTTGCTCCTATAATTACACACTTTATTATCACGCGATGTCTCCTTAATGCGGTGTTCTCGGGAACTCAACCACGACCGCCTTTGTAGGAAAATAGATCGCATGCCATTCTGTGTGGCGCGCTCTAACTCACTCACTCACCAGTAGATCGCCCCCAGCAGGCAGAGAAGGCCACAGATAGGCAACAGCAGCGATGTTGCAGTGTTCTCCCCGGTCCAGGCGCCTGCGTGGAGAAACGCGGCGTGTGAGTGAAACCGCGGAGGCCACGAAGGGCAGCGGCAGCGCGACACGGCGCGCATGTCTGCGTGTGGACGCACCTCAGTGGTTGCTAGGGATAGACGTCACGGCTCGGGCCAACGCCAGCCAATCGGCTGCCAGCAAAACAAATCCGCGTGCAAGATGGCCGCCGTGACGTCAACGCCCCATGCATTCGGCCGGGCTGCGGCCGAGGTAAGTTGCATGTTTATGTTATTAATGTTTTTATTTATTAAGTAATGTGAGTGTGGCTTTATGTGCGGTTATAGTGTGCCACAGTGGCGAGATGTTAACTCCCTCGCCTGGTATGCAGGAGGTCGTGAGTTCAATCCTGAGCCTGACACCTGTAAATTTGGAGTTTGCGTGTTTTCCCTGTGGTCACGTGGACGTTTTTTCCGGGTCCCCTGGTTTTTCCCTTCACATCTAGATTCAATGTGCATTTAGAGTATTTGGCTGCTATAAATGTCCACATGAAATAAGCCACTTCGTTGCACTGTCACTTGTGGCCAGGTCTCTTCTGAAAAAGAGCTATATAGCTCAGTGGGCCTTACCTGGTAAAATATAACATAGTTTAGTAAAAATTAATTCACAAGCATGTGAGTGCGTCTGTAATTGTTGAGTGAGGAGCGGTGGCATAGCGGACGATGTATTTTAAACATCGTTTTCAGCTGCCACGCCGCAAGATGGGATCGAATGAGCGATGGAATGTAACGATGGCGCCGCGTGCATCATCGACGCCCATTGAGCTGGTCGCCATGACGCCACGTGCATCATCGACGCCCATTGAGCTGGTCGCCATGACGTCACGTGCATCATCGACGCCCATTGAGCTGGTCGCCATGACGTCACGTGCATCATCGACGCCCATTGAGCTGGTCGCCATGACGTCACGTGCATCATCGACGCCCATTGAGCTGGTCGCCATGACGCCGCATGCATCATCGACGCCCATTGAGCTGGTCGCCATGACGTCACGTGCATCATCGACGCCCATTGAGCTGGTCGCCGTGACGTCACGTGCATCATCGACGCCCACTGAGCTGGTCGCCATGACGTCACGTGCATCATCGACGCCCACTGAGCTGGTCGCCGTGACGTCACGTGCATCATCGACGCCCATTGAGCTGGTCGCCATGACGTCACGTGCATCATCGACGCCCATTGAGCTGGTCGCCATGACGTCACGTGCATCATCGACGCCCACTGAGCTGGTCGCCGTGACGCCACGTGCATCATCGACGCCCACTGAGCTGGTCGCCATGACGTCACGTGCATCATCGACGCCCATTGAGCTGGTCGCCATGACGTCACGTGCATCATCGACGCCCACTGAGCTGGTCGCCGTGACGCCACGTGCATCATCGACGCCCATTGAGCTGGTCGCCATGACGTCACGTGCATCATCGACGCCCATTGAGCTGGTCGCCATGACGTCACGTGCATCATCGACGCCCACTGAGCTGGTCGCCATGACGTCACGTGCATCATCGACGCCCACTGAGCTGGTCGCCATGACGTCACGTGCATCATCGACGCCCACTGAGCTGGTCGCCATGACGTCACGTGCATCATCGACGCCCACTGAGCTGGTCGCCATGACGTCACGTGCATCATCGACGCCCATTGAGCTGGTCGCCATGACGCCCACTGAGCTGGTCGCCATGACGTCACGTGCATCATCGACGTCCATTGAGCTGGTCGCCATGACGTCACGTGCATCATCGACGCCCACTGAGCTGGTCGCCATGACGTCACGTGCATCATCGACGCCCACTGAGCTGGTCGCCGTGACGCCACGTGCATCATCGACGCCCATTGAGCTGGTCGCCATGACGCCACGTGCATCATCGACGCCCATTGAGCTGGTCGCCATGACGTCACGTGCATAATCGACGCCCACTGAGCTGGTCGCCATGACGTCACGTGCATCATCGACGCCCATTGAGCTGGTCGCCATGACGCCACGTGCATCATCGACGCCCACTGAGCTGGTCGCCGTGACGCCACGTGCATCATCGACGTCCATTGAGCTGGTCGCCGTGACGCCACGTGCATCATCGACGTCCATTGAGCTGGTCGCCATGACGTCACGTGCATCATCGACGCCACCGAGGTGATCGCCATGACGCCGCAGCAGATGGCCCCGGTTCGATTCCATCTCGCGACGGTAGCAGTGGGGTGCGAGGGAGCTTGCGTCGCGTCCACCCGGCGTGCGGCGGACGTACTCCTGGTTAGCGGCGGCGAGGTGACCAGGGTGCTGTGCTCTGTGTGTGGGGGTGGGGGGTGGGGGGGGCGTGGTCAGCATTGAGTCGCAAACTCGTCAGCCACCGACGAGGGTGACTTCGCACAAGACACAACAAACATTCTAAAGTGTTGCTTTTCTGGCGACTTGCATTATGGGTAGCCCTCAACGCAATGTGCCAGCAACAGTTTGTAATATTACTTTCGCGCCAAACAAGGTTGTTATTTTTCATTGTTTTAGTCATCTTTGTCGATTATCGAAGGGTTTGTTACTCAATAGCCACTACTAGTGTGACTATTCCTACGGCTATTCCTATTCTCACCAGGCCCCATGCGCTCCACCTCTACAGCTTCTCTATTTACGCGTGAAGCAGGGGCATTGCCTGAAACGTCAACTATCATAATTTTCGTGCGCCACTGCCAACGCAGTGGCAGCTACTGGGCGGAGCTTCGATTCGTTTTTTGGCCGCCGCAGTGATAACTACCTTCGCCTGGTATGCAGGAGGTCGTGGGTTCGATCCCGACCCTGATGCCTGCTGGATATATTTGGAATCTGCATGTCTGTCTCTCTCTCTCTGCGGTCGTGTGAATTTTTCTCCGGGTCCTCGGAGTTTTCCCTCCACATTTAGAATCAACATCACGTGTTCAGAGCAGTGGTCCTTCACCATTACTGCTGCCTGCACCGCTTTGGTTCTCAGAAGGGGCATCAAATGGCATCTCGCACCCCAATGGGTGCGTGCACCCCAGATTAAGAACCACTGGTCCAGAGTGTTTGGCTGCTCCTAAAAAACCCCCACGTGATGAAGAGCCCTCTTCGCTGTTCAGTCTAGTTTGGGGAAGCGTGCAGAGCGCGGCTCTCACCTTGCGCTCGCGGCGGTGGCGTGGCCAGGGGCACCGTGTCTGCGTGGGGAACAGAGCACGCGGTTAGCGGGCACGGGCACGGGAATGGGCGCGCCATCAGGCACCTAGCCTGGCACAAGCGCCGTGGTAACGTCGCCGCCACGTAGTCATGAACGACGGTCGTTGTTGTTGTGACGTCGCCCGTTGCAAGTGGCGCAGAAACGCGTGACCACCGCCCATGAATTCAGAATCAGAATCAGTATTGACACCGCAGGAGGAATCTGATGAGCTATGAAGCTCTTCTTTCACAGATGTCCAGTCGGGGCACGGGGTCAGAACGTTACAACAACAAACACGACACAAACAACAGGGTAGCAGTGCAAAGTATAGGAAAGGTAAATAAATCACTTTGAAAAAACATGCAAATAAAACTAAACTTTCTTGTTGAATCTTACCAGGTGAAGCCCACTGCGCTACGTCGCCTTTTCTTTCAGGAGCGAGCTGGTCATCACAAATTATAGCTCAACGAAGCGGTCGTGGGTGGCCCACAATGCAGTGTGCCAGCGACACTTGGCAATGTCACTTCTACTCCAAACGAGTCTGTCATTGTTGAGTCATCATACTTTGTTATTACTGAAGGGGTTTGTTGTCTATCACTCAACAGCGACTGTCCTATGCCTGATTTAAAATCTGGGTCATCAGGAATCATTTCAAACGCAATTCCCATCAGGCCCTACAGTGTGAGAACGTGAGGTCTCCAACTCTCATCATCAAACGCTGTCTCTCTAGTGGCCTCTCGAGGTGCCATGAAGAAGGGCCATTGCTCAACACGTCGCCCATTATCTATATATATAAAATCGCAAATCTGTCTGTCTGTTTGTCTGTCTGTCTGTGTGTGTGTCTGTGTGTGTGTCTGTTTGTCTGTGTGTTGCCGGACCATACGCAGTTTCATTGGACGAAATGTGAGGGATTTGCGAGACGCGATTGGTCCGTTTGGTTTTCCACGGCGGTTGCCCCTGGCAACGGGTAGCGACGCATTCGCTGCGGGGTGGACGCCATTTTTAATTCCCGTTAAAAATATGCGCACGCATTAACACGCGACTCTGAGGTAAATTCATCAAAGTTTCACGTCCTCTTCACTCCCCCCCCCACCCCAATGTGTGCAATTACTATTATAGGGTCGGTAGATAATAAAATTATAGCGATTACACAGTATTATTGTAGCGCGGGGGGGTGGTGGGGGTTAACGGCCCCAGTACCCAGCCTCAGCCGGGTGGGCAATCTAGGCGAGGCCGGAGGCTCTGCACGGGACTAGGCCTCACCACGCCACTCTGACAGGTGAGTACTTTGTGCTATACAGTCCATAAATACTGCTATAGAGTCAGCATGTACTGCTATAATCATAGCAGGTACCACCACAGTATGCACTGCTGCAGTGAAAGCAGGTACCACCACAGTCAGTACGCACTGCAGTTACATTATTTAGAGTAGTTTTGAAATACTTTTAAAACCCGGGCAACGCCGGGTACTTTTGCTAGTATTGATATATTTTATCCTTTTAAGGCCACAAAGACAAAGATCCCCCGTGTACCACATACTGTTGGGGCAAGTGCTGTTAGCGAGTAGCACCCATGAACGCCGACACGGCACATGAGGGGGTGGGTGGCCAGCACCACAACCGGCCGCCTTTGTCTCCCCAGTGGCGATGTTTACCATACTGCACCGGGTACTCATTTGAGGCTGAGTCGACCTAGCGGAGGCCCAGGACCGGTTCAGATAATCGCCGCCGGTGTTAGTGGCCGTGAGCAGGAATCGAACTCGGGCCGCCGGGTTCGCGGCGCGGCGCTAAGGCCACACGCACGGTGTTATTGAAGAACGTGTCGAGGTTGTTGATATCTGAGCACCACAAGGCCGTGCTGGTGCTGTGCTTGTTGTTGTTGATGTGGTTGTTGTTGATGTGATTGTTGTTGATGTGCTTGTTGTTGTTGATGTGGGGAGATGCGCAGCTTTCTGCAGCCAGACCCCGCAAACGTGGAGTCCCCTTCCTCACTTTTTAAATCATTGTCTTAAAACGGACTTATTTGTCCTGTACAGGCCTTTTTTATAAGTGAAGACTTAAAAAACAACGATTCCATTGTCTGATTGGATTACTCTGTAATAATGATAAATCGGTTTTATCATAGTTCCTCGTTTTATTGGAATTTCGAGAGCAGCGGTCATTGGTATTGTTCTTATCAGCTTTTTATTTTGGTTAGAATGTATCTATACGTCCAGCGCCCTGGGATGCTTTCAACATGAAAGGCGCTTTAATAAAATGGAGGTCACTAGCACCATCACCACTATCGTCGTCGTCGTTACTACTGCAACTACCAGCACCACTGCTAACGCGAGCCATCAGCGGCTGGCGCTGGGAGCGCAGATTCACTTCAACTCCAGAGTGGCAGCAGCGGCTAGAGACCGCGGGGCCTAGAAACCGCATGCAGGTCAGAGGCTCCATCTTCACACCAACGGGTAAGGAAAGCCAGCGGGCGAGGGCAGGATGCGTCACGGGCAGAAGCGGCGATGCCTTTGGGCGGCCTACATCCAGCAGTGGATTAACGACGACTACGACGACGACCACGACGACTGTGAGCCTCGTGAATCGGAAGCAAGCGGTTAGAAAACAAAACATCTACTCACTCAAATATGTTTCTTTGCCGCCATCGATCTGAAAGAAAGCGATGAACCGAGGGAGAACAAAATCATGGTCATGCGTGGCTTCTGTTAGGACCTTGTACACGGCCTTGCCGTGTACTAACCAACAGCTGCCACTGATGGGGGGGGGGGGGCATCGGTGGCAGCTGTCCCCGTGCGTGACATTGCGATGTTGCTACCGAACGCGTCCCAATGTACAGCCTGTTCTCCTATAACGCGGTAGTAGTCGCGTTCATGAAGACACACCGCGTGATGGAAAAATCGCGTTATAATAAACGATATATAACATAGGGGGGTTAAAGCACCGTCCGCAATGACACGCGAGACGCGTACGCAAGGCGCGTGGGTAGCGTCTAGAAACATCCAGCAGCATCCCGCCTCGTGCGGTGACGCTACGCTGCGTCAGCCGTACGACCGCTCGCTCCTACCTCGTGCGCGACAGCTCCGATCACTCGATCGCGTTATATCCCAATTGGCATCCGCGTTATAAGAAATGTGTTCCGTAACACATTCCTCGCGTCCTGTATCCAATTCACGTTATGAAAACCACGCGGTACAGGAGGGCAGAATGTGATGCCAAAAGTGCCCCCGTTAATTGTTGGTTAAATTGGTTTGTTTGGGGTTAAGTCGTGTGGGGTTAGGTCGTGTGGATGTAACGGGTGAGTGCTGAACGAGTCACTGATTGGCACGTTTTGTGTACTCAACAACAACAACAACAAAACAAGTCCCGCTACGTCGGGTCGGTGGCGTGGTGTGTTGACGGCGCGTTTTATGTTGTGCGCAATCGAGCCCATCAAAACTTAGAGCAGCAGCAGCAGCAACAAAAATCAATTCACCCCTCTCCATTACGAAAGAGCGACCATGAAAAGCCGCCCCGTCCCGCTGCTGCCGCTTAGCGCCGCTTAGCGCCGCGGGCTTTCCCGACGGCGTCCCGAGCTCACCATGCAGAAGACCTCCGACAGATTGACAACGCGGGAGATGTCGAGCGCGAAGCTGCCGCGGAAGCCGGTCGCCAGCGCGTCCCTCGCCATGTTGGAGCAGATGAGCCTGCAGTACTCGCTGGAGGCGACGCCCGGCTGGAACGACAAATGCTGCATTAGCAGCAGCAGCGCTCAATTCGGTGGAGGCGTCGCCGCTCCTCGTCGGCTAACTGACGCTCGCTGTGCCCGCCGCCGTCGCCGATTCTCCTGACTCTACAGGGACGTCTCTACCTACGAACGAGTTGGTTTCCAGAGGTCTGTTCGTACGTCTATTCTATCGTAGGAACCACTTTACTCCTGTCGATTCCAAACACATTCTACGGCGTGTACACTCAACACGGGGAATGGCTTTAAAAGTTGTATAATCTCCTGTAGATATAGATGCCACTGGTTCTTCACGTTCTGCGGATGTAGATGCCACTGGTTCTTCATATTCTTCAGATGTAGATGTCACTGGTTCTTCACGTTCTGCAGATGTAGATGCCACCACCGCCATCTAATCCGCGGCGGTTGAACTTACAAACTCGGTCGGAACAGGCAACTGGATGCACGTACAAGTTCGTGAGTTGAATGTTCGTAAGTAGAGGAGTCTCCGTATTTCATGTTTTTTTGTTGTTTGCCTTTGCAGGAGGAGGGCTCGTACGTGCGGCGTAGCGGCTCGCCACGCCGGCACTGCGAATCCGGCGACCCAAGTTCGATTCCCGATAATGCGCCACCAACACCCACTGACCAATTATCTGGGCCCTGTCCCTAGGTCGGCTTCGCCTCAAACGAGTACCTGGTGCGATGTGAAAAAAACGTCGCCACTAGAGAGACAAAGGCGGCCGCCGGCGGGCGTGGTGCTGGCCACCCACCCCCCCCCTCGTGCGCCGTGCCGGCCTTCCTACGTGCTACTCGCTAACAGCACTTGCCCCAAGAGTCTGTTAAGGCTACACGGGACGTCTTTGTCTTTGTGTGCGTGCGCGCGCGACGAGGCTGCCCGCACGGGGAGGGACCCTCACCTTCTTGTGGTAGCACGTGAAGTCACCGACGTAGGTGACTTGGACGAGGAGCATCGTGGTGTTGAGCAGAGTCGCGGTCAAGTTGCCTGCGGACACGCGCGTTCCAGTCGGCGCTGGCGCAGGTGCATGTGGTGGTGGAGGAGGTGGGGGGGAGGGGGGGGGTGCACAGGCTGCGGCGTGGATACCGTGCAGGGGAAGACGGTGGGTTCGTGCTCTCGACCCCAGGACTTGCGGGCGAGCGCCAGGAAGTCGCTTTTCGAACGATGATTTTGTTTGTTTAACACGAAAGATTTCGCGACCAACGTCATAAAAAACCTCCTCCCCCCCCCTCCGGGGCCGTGGACAGCGCAGAGAACCCCACGGTTGGCGAGCGGACGGTGAGCGGGGTGAGTGAATGAGTGAATGAGTGAATGGGCTCATCGGTGAATGAATGGCGACGAGTGAGCTCGCTCCCTTACCTGACATCGCGAGGATCGCCGCTCATCGAAGTGCTCCCCGTCGCTTCCAACGAATTCCCTTCGGCTGCTCGTCTGCAGCAGCAGCAGCAGCAGCAACAATCTGTGACCACCACCATCACAAACATCATCACCATCATCACCAACATCATCACCAACATCATCACCATCACCAACATCATTAGCAACATCACGCGTCACCATCACACACACGTTACCACCATCACCAACATCAATGTCCCCAACATCATCACCATCACCCACACACACATCACAAACATCACACTTCACCATCACGCGCTCACAGGAGGTCACCGCCGGTGCGGCGGCGTCACCCTCACGGATTTGACTAAATTTGTGATCACAGCAGCAGCAGCAGCGCCTCCCTTCGTGACGATCGCCCCACGCGCCTAAAACCACGTGCACGCACCCCGAGCGGGGCTCGGGAGGAGAGCGGGACACGAAGCCACGTGGCTCTCACTTGCCCACCCGCCCACCTCCATCCTGCCAGTCCACGTGCAGCTGTTCAATCGTCGGATTTGTCATCATCGTCATCATCAGCAGCCATGGTCGGAAATTGGCCAAGCATCCAAACATCCAAACATCCAAGCCACTGCGGCAATGCACTTTGAAATCATCTCGATGGGAACCGCATTTCTTTGGAACTGCCTCGCTGTGGGTTTACTCCCCCCCCCCCCCCCGGCTCTTGCGATGATCAAGGACGGGCTGGACGGCTGAACGAGCATCAAAGATCCGCGGCTTTGATGTTGCCTGTAGCGCGTGTACGTGGTGTGAGGGCCGCTTCCCGTAATTGTCTCTCTCTCTCTGCTGGACCAAGAGGAATGTGGATTATTTGTGTGTGTGGTGTGTGTGTGGTGTGTGTGGTGTGTGTGTGTGGTGTGTGTGTGGTGTGTGTGATGGTGATGTGTGTGTGTGTGGTGTGTGTGGTGTGTGTGTGTGGTGTATGTGTGTGGTGTGTGTGATGTGTGTGTGTGTGGTGTGTGTGGTGTGTCTGTGTGTGGTGTGTGTGATGTGTGTGGTGTGTGTGTGGTGTGTGTGTGTGTGATGTGTGTGATGTGTGTGTGTGGTGTGTGTGTGATGTGTGTGTGATGTGTGTGGTGTGTGTGTGTGTGATGTGTGTGTGTGGTGTGTGTGCGTAGTGTGTGTGTGGTGTGTGTGTGGTGTGGTGTGTGTGTGGTGTGTGTGATGTGTGTGTGTGTGGTGTGTGTGGTGTGTCTGTGTGTGGGGTGTGTGATGTGTGTGGTGTGTGTGTGGTGTGTGTGTGTGTGGTGTGTGTGTGGTGTGTGTGTGATATGTGATGTGTGTGTGTGGTGTGTGTGTGTGATGTGTGTGTGATGTGTGTGGTGTGTGTGTGTGTGGTGTGTGTGTGGTGTATGTGTGTGGTGTGTGTGTGCTGTGTGTGTGTGGTGTGTGTGTGTGATGTGTGTGTGGTGTGTGTGTGTGATGTGTGTGTGTGTGTGTGTGTGTGTGTGTGGTGTGTGTTGGTGATGTGTGTGAGCGGTCGTGTCGCTGTTGACGTACTGCGCTGCGCTACGAACCCGGCGATTATCTGAACCGTTCCTGCACCATGTTCTCATTTGAGGCTGAGTCGACCTAGGGGAGACCCAGAACCAGTTCAGACAATCTCTATCACCGATGTTGGTGGCCGTGAGCGGGTGTCGAACTCGGGTGGCCGGGTTCGTAGCGCAGCGCGGCGTTACCCGCGACTACGCTGCCGCTCCCCGCCCGCACCAGGGTCACCACGCGCACGCACGCGGCAGTAATAACCGGGGCGGCCCGCCTGAGTCGAACTGCGAACCACCGCGCCGATTGGCCACCGGGGGGTGCGTCTTGCCCTCCTCTCAACCGCAGTATGATAGATGTAGTCCGCCGTGCTTGTCTGTGCGTTGATCTTCTTTCGCACCGTACGTAGCAAAACGTGCTAATCGGAGGTGCAAAGGTTCGGGGGGGGGGGGCGTGGATGGAGGACGCCAACACTAAACACGCCAATCGAGTCTAAAGACACGAGTTCTCTATCGCGGTGATGATTTAATAGCGCGCAGCTCCCAGCCGCTTCCCAATGGCGGAAGAAGGAGGAAGAAGCCGTTTCCGGACGGCCGCTGAAGCGTCCTCACTCACTCGCTGATTCGCTCGCTCACTCGCTGGCTCACTGGCTCACTCGCTGGCTCACTGGCTCACTCACTCACTCGCTCACTCGCTGGCTCACTGGCTCACTCACTCACTCGCTGGCTCACTCACTGGCTCGCTGGTTCACTCGGCC
Organism: Lethenteron reissneri; assembly: GCF_015708825.2. Taxonomy (NCBI): domain Eukaryota; kingdom Metazoa; phylum Chordata; class Hyperoartia; order Petromyzontiformes; family Petromyzontidae; genus Lethenteron; species Lethenteron reissneri. The sequence goes on along the minus strand of NC_083828.1, from coordinate 10,543,720 downwards.
GACCGTCGATGATCGCCGGCCGGCCGAGCGTTCGCAGCCGACGCA